>NC_052536.1:10539865-10697053 GCF_016699485.2 Gallus gallus
TTGGTTGCCTATATGAAGTTGAATGTTCAAGAAAAAGATAATAATTTTTTTAAAAAAGTATTTCAACCGCATTAAAAAATTCACTTGGTCTTTCTCATTAATCAATTCACGTATTTTAGTACCAGACACTTCTATGTTTGAGTGCTTGAGGTTTTGTTTTTTTTTTAACTGTAGTTATATTTGAATCTGTATATTCAGAAAGTGGTGGTAGAGAAGGAGAATCATGAAAGATGCAGTGTACAAACATTGTCAGTGCATCAGCTTATGAACAGCAGCTGAGTTGGAAATGCCAAGTCAGGTCACAAGACTGACATTATTCTCATTGGCTATTTGTGCAAATGTTACTGTTCTGAAACCACTTAGAATGTGCATGGTATATGATTGAACTGAGCAACTAAGTAATAAGCACTACTACTTTGTAATCAGTCTCAATCACAGTTACGTCTTAGAGGGAAGGAGTGGGGAACTGAAAATAACTAAAAATATTAATGTAAGATAACAAAAATCCTTGAATTATCTTGCAGATTCGAATTCTGAGCTTTTTAAAAGAAATCTTATCTGTTTTATTGTATGGGATGTATAGTAGGAGACATATGTGAAGAAAGGAAAAAGGAATTTAGTGAAGTGTTTTGCATTGCTCAATTCTATGTTAGCAGTTGGAATCCGAAGCAGACTGGCTGAGGCTGGTATGTTCCAAAGAGAAGCATGGGAACTGTAGTGGGCTTAATTTAGAATGAGCACAGAAAAAAATCAGATGATTGAGATCCCTAGTTTGGCCTTGGGCTGCCCAGTGAACAGGAGGTGGTTTTGTAGACTTCTGTAGTCTGGGATTGGACAGATTGGTTAACCAGTACTCTTAGGCTAACTTAATAGAAACTAAACCATAAAAATCTTTGTCTAATTGTCTAGAATAACACATACAAATAAGAAACATAATAATTACTTTGTTTCATGTTCATAGCTGGGTGTTGTCGTGTCTTCTCTGTAGCTCATTACGCTTCTCATTTCTCTGTCTTCTGCTGTTAAGGATTGCACTGAAATAGTGTCACACTGTTATAACATTTAATACTTCAAAACCTTTCCTTTGTTTTTAAAACACATTAGAGAGATCAGCACAAGGTGTGTTGGGTAAATATCTTTTAACAAGAATTACTCTTCATAGAATAGTGCTATAATGTGGAGAGCAGAGGATGTTTTGAAAGAAAGCAATGCCGTGCATCAACTTAAAATTAATCATTCTATCAATATTCTGTTGTTTCTTCTAGGACAACAAAACAAACGAGTTATGAATTATTTCAGCTATCAAGTTAGAAGCAGGAGACTGAAGATAGCCAACACATTTAAGCATCAATTAGATTTTCTTGTTGATGAGTGTTTTTAGTAGAAATTAGATCAGTCAGTATTTTACAGAATTCCTTTTTCTTACTAAAAGATATTCTACTACTGTGTTTCCTTCCTCCTTTTCTCTTTTGCTAGCAGGTCTCCAGCTGGCCTGGGAGGCTTATCACCTCTATGTGGTTATTAACAGCCCATTTGCTTAAGTACCTACCGTAATTACTTTGTATAGTTCCTCTGAGAGAGACTTCATTTAAGGAAGTCTACGAAAACTTCTGGTCTGACTGATGAGCATGCAGTCACATATCTGCCACCTGCTAGCATCTCTTAAGCCAAAATAAGTTTTTGTGGGAGAGATCCTGTGCTGTTCTGTATTTTTACAGGTTTTATTTCCCAACTCTCTTCACATTCCCTAGTCCCTTTTCTTTTCCAGCTCTAGCTTTTTACTGTCAGCTCTGTGTTCCAGTAGAAACTGTTGTTCTGGATTTTGTGGGTATGACTGTAACACATACAAATCAGAGAGATTTCATGACCTGAATTTAGCAGAACTTTCGTAAGGACTGCCAAAAGAATACTATGGAGTCCACAGGAGTGGACACAGGAGTCCACAATGCCTCCTGAGGACAAAACACCACAAAATGATTGTGCTATGTGATATAAATATAAAGAATGATATTGTTGTACTTCTGAGTGCTCTTTGAGGTATTTTGGTTAGACTGTAGAAACTGTGTTCCTTTGCAGGAAACAAAAGCATCTTGTTTCACCTTGGCATGGTCATAGAACTGCATTCGTTCTTACTGATACTTGCAGCCCTTTAAGCCAGATAATAAACTTTCTCAAATAATTAGATCAAAGAGATTATAATAAGGTATGATAACCTTCACCATATCATATTACTGATATTGCTTCCCAGCCATTTGTGTTATTTCTATGTAGACTCACAGACCCAATTTCCTTTAAACTTTGACTAAAATGTTTAAGCGATACTGATGAAATCATGAGTTTCTTCATTATCCCATTTAAATCTGCAAGACCACACCTTTCACTATGGTTGGAGTCAAAGCCCTGAATCAGCTTGCTTGATAAAGTTGAGAGCATGTTAACTCAGCCTTCTTTGCATTCTTTTCATAGATTTGCTCTGAGTTTTGAGTTTATAACAGACTTTGAACTACAAATGAGGCAGAATCCCTAAACATAAATTTTCCTGAACTAATATTGCGCAGCATTTCCGAGTTTTTAGCTGAAATGATTACAACAGAAGGCATGGGATTGAAAACTCGATTTGAGGCTGTAAATATAGTTGAAAAGAATAACAGATACCTTTTTCCTTTCTAAATAGGAGTTGCAGTATTTAAATCATTTTGCATTTCTCAAGCCTGTTTCTGAGCATATGTCATACTAAGCCCATTAAAGTCTATGGAAAGACTCGATGTATTTCTACGCTAAACATACAAATATTTTGTTCAGACTATTTCTTTTCCTTCTGTTTCTAAAAACAAAACTTCTGTAATGAGTTAGAATTAATAGACTCAAATAATTCTGAATGTTATTCAACTGCACTTTTCTGTAAGAGAGCAGGCATCCATCAGATGTGAGGACAGTGACCATAGCCATTTAAAAAGGAAAAAAAAAAAAAAGGCAAAAAACCCCAAACCACGCACTCATCATAGGCACAAAACATCACAGAGGCTCTTCATTCATTTTAATGCACCACAGTTTAAGCACAATAGACTTCAGTCTTGTGATCGGCAGTTCTATACCTTCTTCTTTTTATTTTTTTACCTTAAATATTCCAGACAAATGAGTATAGTGCATGGCCTTATTTGTGGGCTCAAAGCTGCAATAGTATACATCAAAATTGACAAGTGCCATAAAAACGGCCTTCAATGGGGCGTTATGTAATTTGTACCTATTTTGTAAGCCTTTTCTTGATAGTTCCAGAAATAAGAGCTTACACTGAAGACTGACAGAAGTTGAACTGGAGAGGTGTGAACAACATTACTATGGCAACACTAAATGTTGGGTATGTGAAGAGACAGGTGAGACCCCTGTGGATCATCAAATGCCAACCTGGCTATTATAATGAATGGTAATTGGTTAAATTATTAAGCATTCTATTGCTTATCCCACAGTAACTAAATGGTCTTGCAGTTCAGTAATTACCATATAATTACTGAATGACTGATGGTCTTTTCTCTTTGTGATTTTTTTTTTGTAGAATCTAATCTGTCACAATAACAAAAAGCTTTCTTACCGATCATGAGTCCTGTAAGGTGTTGAATGCTTTTGATTCACTGATGTATTATGGATTGACATTTTGAATTTATTTGAGGATTGGTCGCCAAGTGTGCAAAACACTCCTATGGAAGCAGGCAACCAGTTAAGGTACTGATCTGAGATTTAAGGTCTAATTTGTCTGTTAAACCCAACAGAGCCCAGGTTTGTGATAATTTATCATATATTTAGATTAATAAAGCTCTGATTATAGCTTTTACCTGCATAGATCCCAGGGTGAGTGGTAAGTTTGTCCACTTCATTCAGTTCATTTCTACTCTTTGAACAGCTGCTGAGCTGCAGCCAAGAGTCGCTTTTGAGCGATGCTCTTAATTGCTTTTGAGCCATTAGGTGCCACTTCTGCACTGAAATAGGAGCCAAATGCACACATCTCCTTTTCTTCGTTGCTGAAGTGGCAAATTCATGTCTCGTCTGGGAAAGGGATGCTGTTAGCTATTGCCTCCCATAGGCATCAAGGAGGAGTGCAGTCCTGTGTTTTTGCTTGGTTTCAACTGTGAAGTTGCAGATAAAAGCTATGACTTCCCCTTCGAGACTAGAACTGTAGTTTACCTCCTCACTTTTGTTACAATGAAGTAAACTCCAGAATTAGCTGAGAAGTGTTTTCCTAAATCAATGCTAGCAGTATTTGACTGCCAGTAATGGAAGAGAAAAGAAGTTGGCACTCCAAGTTTCCCTGTTAGCTGCTGCCTTGCTCAACCTACAGATAGCAAAGTCTGTCTTTTGAACACAATACAGTAATAGTTTTGTTGGTGTCTTTTTTAGGTTCCATCTTCTGGATCAAACTATGCTTGATCTCTATTATAAGTTATCACATTAATTCAAATAAGCCTTTTTCTGCATTTCCGTACAACATCTGTTAATCTGCACAGCACTTTCTTTTTGTCACCCTTTGTCTAGCTAGTCTGTTCAAACTTAGCAGTGTTAGTCTAGGGGATTGTGGGTTCCTGTGTATTTCTGCAAGACTTCAGTCACTAGATTGTTTTGGATCCTGCAGGTAGTATCATAATATGTTGAATTTTGGTATCAGGGAACACAGCTCATTTTGCTAGTCTATTTTATACCACATTTAATCCTCTTTACACTTTATTATAGTGGCTGCATACTAGGAAGATGTTGGAAATGGTTATGTGACACAAGAACTGAGGCAGATATGTCAATTAACTGAGACAGTTTTAGAACTAGTATAAAAAGATATTGAGTTTTCTTCTGGGTAAATTTGTAGGTTTTTTTTTTTTCAAATGGACTTAAAAATCTCAGACTTTTTAATCAAATGTAGAGTGATAAAAGTCAATATTTTACTTTCTAATGAAACCACTGATCTTTTAGAACTTGCCATCTCCTGAACATAATTGTTGATGATAGCCCTCTCTTGTGCCTTCATAGTTAAGGGTGGGATTTGAGGTTCTGTTTTAGAGAATCTGGCAGTGATAGTGATAGGAATGCATTTGAATATCTCACTGAGAAGATGGATATGCCCAGTAAGTATTTAAGAGCTGGGATTAAGAAAGATTAGGGCTGCAGAACATAGAACATAGAAATCTCAGCAATGCTTCAATGTGACTGTGTATAGATAGCAAGATTCGAATAACTTATTTTAACCTTCCGAGTAGCCTAGATTGCCATGTTTGCTAACATTAGGTGAAGTTTTGACAGTGGAATTGTGTGTCAGTGAAAGGAATGGAGAGCTGAATTATTGAAGTAATTTGAAGAGTGCTGTGAAGTAAATTGACGTCTTGATGTTAGCAGATACATGTGTTTGATTCGTAATTACAATGCAGAGATGATTTCTTAATTTTATAATGGAGAGTATTGGGGAAAATTATGGTTAGAGAGAGTTGAGAGCAGCCAGACATATTTTGTGAATTTTTGAAGCCAAACTGAGGAATTTTCATCTACTAATAAAACTTTTTACTTGATTTTTACAAATGCTAGAGCAAGTGATTTTTTTTTTTTCTTAGTCAAGCATGGTATTAGAGCTCACCAAGATGGCAGAGACTGTGCATGTAATGTTGATGACTTAAGCAGTACCTAGAGTCATGAAGTGTGAGTGGTTATCAGCTGATAGGAAAATCCATTTATGAAGTGTCAGGCATTTCAGGGTCTTTAGGGAAGGCTAGGGTTAAGGAGGGAATGTACAGATGAAATAGTTCCTATAGTTGGAACTTTTGATCCAGAAAACTGAGTAGTTGTCAGTAAAAGTAAATGCTTTTTTGGAGGTGGCTATGGTGAATATCAACTCTTATGTTGCATAGTAGGTCTTAAAAAAAAAAAATTAAGCTCTGGGTTGCAACATATAACTGCTACTGATTTCAGGCTTGCTCAAGTTTGAGGTTTGCAAACCTTTATTCTGTACAGAATTGATTATCTTTGGAAGTGCCAAAGTTAAGGATGAGATTAGAGCTAGACTTTTGGAACCTGAGTGTTTTCTACTTGGAAATATAATTGAATTTTGGAAGACCCTGGGAGGTAAGTCTATGCTTCTGTTTATTCATTTTTGTTTGTTTGTTTTTCAGAGATCTGCAGATGCCTAATTTTGTGTTCAGATACTCTTCAATTAGTTAGGATCTTGGGCAGAGAATGGAAGAGGGCAAAAATAGGATTTCTGGTGAATTCAGGTCTCATTGGAAAAAAAAAAAAGTTTGTTTTCTCTTCGAATCAGTGAGTTCCCTTGCATAAATTTGAATGTAGGATTAGAATATAGGCTAGAGTACAGTAAGCTGAGGTTTAAGAGTTTAGACTGACATCTATTTTCAGTTTGGCAAGTCTATGGCAACACAGTAGGTTTTAAAACTCTGTTCTTGTATTTCACTCTATCCTTGTGTTCCTTGTTTGAAAATGTTACGAGACAGGGTAAGGACTCATGTCAGGGTTGATTCAAACAAAGTCTGATGTAGTTTCCTGTATGTCTATACATCCTATTGCTGTTAAGACAAGACTTTCACTTCTTTGGAGTTGATCAAGTCTTTTTAAAAAATTATTTCCTTTTTCATTAAGGATAACAAGGAGAGCTGAGGACAAGAAACAACAAAATCTTTTTAATTTATTGTCCTGCAGTTGCAGAATCAAGCTTAAGATTCACAGACTTATGCCTGGGGATTGTGAATTTTAGCTGCTTTGAGTTAGAACCTAATGTAAACTGAAGATAGATATCAATGTTTTTGAGTATTTTATTCTTTAATTGCACGTTGGAATATCTTCTTTACCTTTAAGCATGTCTGGGACTGTAGTTGTGGTAATGATTCATGTTACACTAAGGATAGAGTAGATGGCTGATGGGGTGGTTCTCTTAGGTAAAATGACTACGTTTTGCAACATTTTCCTAATCTCTCTCTGTTTTTGAATGGGCTAGAGTTTTAGAGAGAAAGCATTTTTCATTCTTTAGAGAAATATTTCTACATTTACCTAGTTCAGCACATTTGAAGACTTTGCTTTTAATTTTGGGGAACATTTGGTTGGACAGGCTAAAACACTGTTATAGGATGCATGTGATGCTGTGGTGCATATCCTTCTTCTTGCCAGAGTTTAACTTTGCAACTCCCCCATGAGCGTTCTGAGTATCTGCTTATAAAGGAGGAATATGTTCTGTTTCCATGAAATAATTAAATATCCACTGGACTGAAAAGATAAACAAGAAGGGACTTTATGAACTGGTGGGTGGGATATTAGTTTGCAGACAAGTGAGTGAATAGCTATTGCTTCAGTGAATATTTAATGTAAAATACTTGGTCATTTTGGTAAGCAGGAACTGCACCTCTGCATTCCAGTATCACTGACCTAACAAGTGGACTACAATAATGTGTTCTTTCACCTATTATTTAATTTAAACTGGAAATGAGAAATTGAAATAATCAGATCATATAGACTGTACCCTCCTGGTCTGGGCAGTCTTCTCTGACTTGGAATCTGAGTTAGAGAAGTAATTGTTAGATTTAGAAGCCCTAAGTCTCCTATGCTCTGAGGACATATTCCTGGCGATGCTTTGTTTGAGTACAGACCAGGCAACATATATGACCATGGTTTTGTTAAAGGATAAAGCAGCCTCTGAGAATGCCCAACAGAACAGAGCCCCCAAACAGAACGATTAAAGGAATATCTACTTCTTGACTTCTTAAAAGTCCTAAATATGTGCAACTATTCATTGCACCCTCAGCGTAGGCAGCATTAACATACTCAGTAGCAGGCTCTATTAGAGCTCCACTGGTCGCATTCTAAGAATTTTGGACTCTGAAGGCAATTGGCAACAATGAACAGGAATTAAATGACCTAGGATATAGGCACTGGGGTAGCAACTACTAGACAGGCAATTTTTTTTTTACCTAGCTTTTCTTTTAACACCTGTGCCATAGTTATAAGTACAGTCATGGATTGGGCTGACGAAAGAACCGCACAGAATTAAAAACAAAACAAACAATAAAAAACCCCAACAGGTAGAAAGCAAGACATTCAATTTAGCTTGAATTCAACTGAACTAAAAAGTTATCAAGTTGTACTTTGTCGTTGTGTTTATTTGTTTTTAAGGGCAAACACAGATGTAAATAATTGTCATACATTTGTGTTAAACTTATTTTCAGCCTTGGGTATCTAATGAACGGTTATAATCAAACTAGGAAATAAGAGACAGCTGATACATTTAGGTGATACCAATGAAGAATTTAAAGTAATTATGGAGATGACTTGGAACTGTGATTATATGTTGAACAGATGAGCCAAATCCACTGTGCAATAGCTAGGGCTGTCTTATAGCTCCTTGGAGTAACTGCTGAAAGAGTGGATGTAGAAAGGAGGAATCTCTCCATTTCTGCTCTCAAAAGGAAAAATTTGGAAAATGCTGAAATGCTAATTCAATGCAAACAGATATTTTTTGGAGATTTTTATCACCTATGGGAACATGAAAGCAAAGTAAATGCAGAAAATTAAATAAATGTTTTTAAAAGTTGAAAAGTTCTTCCTTTGTAGAAAACAATGTATTTATCCAGACCCTTAGTTCTCTGGATCTTAAGGTGTTTTCAAGCTTGTTAATCAGCGAAGCCTGACAAATTCAGTGCACAGCTGTAAATTAATTAAGTAGATTTCAAACACGAACAGGTTAAGACGACACACCAAACCTCTGTCCTTCATCTGTGCCTCAAGATTCTGTACATTAGTTTGATGATTTTAAAGGCCAGGTTGGATGGGGCCCTGGGCAACCAGATTTAGTGGATGGCAACCTTGCTCACAGCAGGAGACTTGGAATTGAATGATCTTTTAGGTCCCTTCCAATGCAAGCTGTTGTGTGATTGTGATATTTCTTACTCAACATGTAGAATATTTTCTACTCCCTGGCTGTTTATGTGCAGGTGTAATAGTTATCTCGAGTGCTTCAGGCCCACTTATCATATATCAAGTATCAAATCAGTGAAATAATGCTTCAGTATTACAGGCCAGAACATATATATGAACATATGTGTGAACATATGTTCACAATGGGGAACGTTTTCAGGGTGTAGACTGAGTAGAGGAGAATTTGAATTAAGTTATTGATGTAGAAATGTTTTGAAAGGAGCGTGTTTTAAAACTGAAGAAAACATCTCCTGACCTGTCTGAAGTATTCAATTGCAATTTGATATCTGTCAGTAAAAATAAGAGGTGTATGGGAATTGTTGAGTCACGGCCTGAACTACTGATTAATCACCTGGGGAAAGGACGAGGTCAGCCTTGGGAGCACAGGTGAAGGCGATTCACCTGAGTGGAAGGGGTGTAGCCTGGCTGCACCTCTCCTAGACCCCATTTAATGGCTGACTGGCACTGGGGATGGATCTCTTTTTGGAGCTCCCTTCTTTGTGGAGTTTTTTCCCTTGAGCCTAGATCTTTGGAGACAGGTGAGCATTCTTTTCCTGTTTGTCTCTTTTGCTATTCTACCACACTAATCTTTCCAACTGTAACACGAAAATATCATGGAATTAAACATAATGATAGTAAGTTGAAATGCTTACAATGTAACTTCTTTGTCTTCATGATAAAAATGGAGTGATGATTGCTAAATGAGGCTGAAGTTCAATTTTAACAATGCTTTGTATAATAAGAAGCAAGGTTTCTCAAACAACTTCAAAATATTTTGTATTTATTTATTATTAGCTATCAGGATTGTTATATTTCATAAACTTCTGTAAAGATGCGTAATCCTGTAAAAATGTTTTTTTTTACCTTCAGAAATTCAAAATACAATATATATTCATGTAGGGAGATTGTTTTGCTTGCAAATATATTTTTTAAAGTGGTCAACTTCTACTGAATGTGCAATTGTTCATTGCAGACGATGAAAATCAAAAGGTTTGACTTGTCAGAGCGAGTCAATTGGCATTTCTTTTCCATCCTCTAGACTTCCAGGATGTTAATAGTACTGATTAAACTCCTGGGTTTTTTTTGTTGTTGTTGTTTTTGTTTTTTTTTAGTAGGTTACCCATATCTTTAAATAAATGGCTCTCAAATAATTTGGAGACTCCAAAGGCACAAAGAAGCAGCGTGCTGTTTCTCATTTTATGTAATTGAGCACATTTTGGGAGGGATGGAACTTATTGTGTTCTAGCAACTATCTATATTTTAAAATTAAAACAAGCATTATATATGTAGGTATGCAGATGTAATAAATGCACCAAGGGCTTCTCCTTTCATTTCAGAATGCTTTTCTTTTTATGTATCTCCCATAAGGTGAAGATTTCTTTGCCATGAGGAAATGACTATAGTAATTAAAAATATATCTGTAATTTCTGTCTAGGAAATCCAGTAAAGTATTAGCTGTCTAACCATTCTTACGTCTCTAAAAGCAGTCAATGTTAAAAGTCTAGGAAAAAAAAAATCAAGAAAAAGGGTAAGTGCAGAGTGATACTTTCATAGCTATATCCTCCCAGCTTGCGGAGATCAGTGATAGAAGAGCCACCTAAGTCAGAAGCACCACCTGACCTGCTAATGGGGTTATACTCTATGAACACATTTAATCCATTTTTGAATGTTTATCCTTTTGACCTCTGTAGCATCTGGTGGCAATGAATTTCACAGTATGATCATATATTGCATAGAAATGCATGCTGCCTCATGTTGAACCTGCTACCCTATTATTTCCTGGGGGTTTCCTTCATTCTTGTGCTTTGTAAAATAGAAAATAATTGCTTCCTCCTGACGTGCCCCACATAATTCATATTTCTATAGACCTATATCATCAACTATCTATTTTTCCAAACTAAGAAATCCTGCGCGTACTTTCCTGGTATGGAAATTGTTTTAATATTTCTTGTTGACAATCTGTGATGCAAATATTTATACGAACTGAAAATACAAAATAATAAACAAGAGGTGTAAAGAAATAATTGTCTGGAATTCTGCACCATGAGTAAACTGGATTATGTAGTTATTGCAGTAAAATTCCTTTTCTTGTAAAAATAATGGAATGTCTTAGACCAATTCTCACTCAGGAAGTATGTACAACGTTTGAGTTTTTACTGTTGCTAATTGGTTAGGCAAAACTTGGGGAATATTTGAATTGCTAATATCTTAGCATAGCTTACTTGTCACTCAGATTCATCTGTTGTATCTCACAGTTTGGACTGTAGATACTCGTTTGAATTAGATGTAACCTAGGTTAAAAACAAAAACAAAATGAGAAAATGGCATTACCTGTTTGGTCTTACTGTGAGTGGAGGAGAGTTTTCTCTGAAATATTATTTAGAAAAAAAACCCTTCAGTTTATAAGTTGTATTCCAATAAATATAAGCTTATTACTACAATCTTATGTTAAGAGTCAAGAGAATGGATTCTCCTCTGTATGAGTTCTTCTTCCCAATAAATGTTTCTCAGAGCACTCACTTTGCATGCTTTCTCAATTACTTATTTAATAACTTTAGTTATGGGTAGAAGTCACCACTACAATGCTTTTCAACTGTTCATAAAGTTTGAGCACTGAATGAATTTCAAAACTGATGCATCTCATATTTTGAAGTGCCGAGTCTCAATTTTTAATTGAAATTTCTCAGCAAATCTTTAACCACGTAGCTGTCAACAATATGGTTTCTATCTCAACATACAGATCAGGAAGTAGTAAAAGATCAGATATGTGAACTGTATCACTTCAGGTAGAAACTTTTTTTTTTTGCCAGTTTAACTGAATAGTCTGGAACCAAAGCAGTTTTCAAGGTGAGCAATGAGTGAATGGAACTCACATTTAAGTTTCAGTTAATCTGTAGGGCTTTTTGGTGTGTTTTTTTGCTGAAAACAAACATTGTTTGTTTTCCTGTCTTGTTCACAATGAAATGTGGTGTTAAAGTGAAAACAAAAGCCTGAAAAATTTTGGTAACAGCTGAGTAATTGTATTGTTAATGATCCTAGTGCTGCTTATGAGGTTAGAATGGCCAACAGTATTGGTAAAAGCTAGTTTAAAATATTTAATGTGATACTTTTCCATTGAAAACTATATTTTCATTGAAATCAAAATGTTATATGGATGTATCTCTCATGCTACAGATATTGACAAAACAGTTAAAAATTATCTTTTTTTTTAGTCTTAGTGTTTTTGATGATGGTGTAACAGTAACTTTTCCTGAGGGAAATGCATCCTTTTAATTGTATGCTTTGTGTTTCTTCAAACTGTGTGTTTAGTTTAAAAATTGTCTTAAAAATTATACTATTATATTCATTACAATGTACTTATTTAATAATTGAACTGTAGTTGCAACTGGAACAGCAATATTGTTACATGGATAATGTGCCTTGCAAGGTGTTTTGAGACACAGAAAATATTCCCAGAAAATCAAGTGTCTTTTTAATGGTTGTGTTTACTCCTTACTTAATTTTTTTTACTTGATTTTGAATTTTGTTGAGAGATTGAAAATAATTTTTTTTTATCAGGAGTACACGTGTACTCTGTTGTAATGTGGTTATGCACTCCTGGAGTGCTGCATATGGATCACTACAAAATCCAACGGTGACTTACAGATAAAAATAACATGACATTAAAACTTTAACCCCTTTGTAGAGGATGCTGGTAAACTATTGGTAATTTGCGAATGGTGGGATGATAATATGTTTTAAAGGAAGTTAAATTGTTTCTGACAGAATTTAGCATTTGTAGCAGTACTAAGATTGCCAAGTAATCATGTCAGACGTTCTTCAAGGTAGATTCCAAAGCTCATTAATATTTTTTTTCCATTGTCTTCTAGGTGTTTTGGATTAAGCTCTTACTGAAAAGGGGCTGAAAACAAGACTGCTGGGAGAGCAAAGAACGGACCTTTGATTTTTTTTTTTTATTTTTTTTTTATTTTTGCCTGCTTAATTCTAACTCATTTGTCTCTTCTGGATCCTGAATTCTGAGAAGGTAAGAGAAAATTGCTGTGGATCAGCCCTGTAGGGAAAGTGGTTAAGGTAGCTAGAAAAATTGGATTATTACAACCAGTGCACAATTCTCTTGTTCTTTCAATTTCACTCCAAGAACTAACAGTTCCTTAAAATCTGGCTGGCTACCAAGGACACAATCAAACATCTGTGCACCAGATGCATGTAACATTGTGTCCAGCTGTGTTACTGCAGCTGCATCTGCAGAACACTGCATATGTCGATTGCTCTGACCAGCAGGCGCTGGGAATACTATCGATAGGAATTACGCTACAGAATATATATATAAACACTACTGAATATATATATATATAAACCATTTTTCCTACAGGTATGTTTGAGTGTCTAAACTTAGCTGTTGTATATTCCTTTTAAAATGTCTCTTGTATTTTCAAGGGTAGAGCTACCACAGCAACAGTTCCTAGCAGTTCCCAATTTAGAATTTTTTGCTTGCAAGGAAAAAGCTACAGATATACTTTTTCAATTTTGAGTTCCTGAATTATTATTATTGTTGAAGTTCTTTATCTTCAGTAAATACCTGTGTCCAGTCTACTTGTTCAAACTCACTGTTTTGTGGAACACAATGAAATATCTTTAAAATTTAACCATATTGAAATATGTTGCAAATTTAAAACTATTGTTTGTGGGATCATATATAGAGATAATGCATTGAAATAGGTGTAATCAAAACTTTCTAAAATAGTTTCAAATTATGCAAAAAGAACAGAGATTTGCAAGGAAAAAAATGATACAAAGTCAGTGTTTCACTAGTCTGCTTGTACCCAACTATTTATACACTTGTAAATAGTAACTGTTGATTGTGTTTTGCTAAAATCTCTTTAGTTTCGTTTTAGTGCTCTCACTGTTCATTTTCTGACTTCCTTACTCTCAGTCTTATTCTTCCAGTAGTAATAGCTAAACTTTAGACACATCTTGCCTTGTGCATTTGCCTTTTCTGACACTGTCAAGAACAGAAGATCCTTGTTGTATCATGAGACATAAACAAGATAAAACACATTTATTTTCTTTGACTTAAATCATAGGCAGCGTTATCTAGGATCTGAACTTAGTTTGTATCCAAATAATAATGGGAGGCAAAATGAAACATTTTTGATTCCATTCCAGGCCTCTTAGTAGCAAATATTTCTCCACTGAAGAAATGTGGTCAAGGCTGGTTTTTTTGTTGTTGTTTGTTTGCTTTATGTTTATTCTCCCCCCGCCCTCTAACTTACTGGAAGTTTCCATCCAAAAAGCAGAATCCTACTCTTCTAGTAAGTAATTCATATTAAAGCTGGTAGCTACTTTTGTACTGGTTTTGTATGCCAAGCTTTCTGGATCCAGAATGTAGGAAGGAAGAGAACTGTGATTCATTAGAGTTTTCTAATGTGGTTAAATTTACTCTTATGTTTATAAGATAGAATCAACTCCATTAACGTGATTGGTTAAAGTGTATTAACTTTTTAAAATTAGGGAGAAGAGGAGCTGATAGCATTAGTCGCTATCACATTATTAATCACTTTTACTGCAATGGAACTGAGATTTCTGTATTTTAGTTTTAAGTGACATTCAAGAAGACAGTATATTCTGTAAATTTAAGCCTACTCCATGTCTGAGCAGATGAGTATGTACAAGCAAGTCTCAGATAAAATTACTCCAGTTAGAATGAATGCGAAGAGCAGAACTTGTATTCCAAGATTAGTGTTTTCACTAAAGTTCTGAAGTACCTGTACATCAGAATATTTTTGTTTTTCTTTAAAGGTTTTTCACTATATTTTTGAAGTAACTATGTTAGTCACTCTTGTCTTTTTCTTAAGAGGTTTTTTCACCTCTCTTTCCTATGAGGAGTTCTTGCGAGGAAAAGACTGAAATTGTGTGAAAGTTTTCCTTTATGTCTGAAAAATTTTGTTCTTCTAATATGACAGCTATTTAGGACCTGTGTACTGCTGAGCTCTAAGATGAAACATACTGATAAAACTCTGTAATTAGTGTCCAGTTCTGTCAGATATGCAAGAGTGCTCAAGAGTTACCACTGAAAGAATAGATGGGCAGATTTGAATAAAAAGAAGATAACGGTGAGGTGGAAGGCTACCTCACCAAATGTTCCTGATAGGTCTGTCTTCTTATCACTTTGTTTTGTGTAAGTAGAGTTCTTTTCCCTTTGGAAACCTTTGCGCGGTCTGCTGCCTATTACAAATGCTTAAGAGATGCTAAAAGTTTTCTTTGATACAATGTGCTGAACTTTTTCCTCCAAGAAGCTATCATGTAACTGCCTTGCAGAATGATCTAAATCTCCAGAATATTTGCTTGTGCTTTTGTGCAGGAGTCGTAAATATAAGATGCAGTGATAGAACCAAATCAAGCATCTATCTTTGGTTGTTTTTTTGCTCATCCGAGTTCAAATCTTTGTAATAACCCCATGTTTTTTTAATACTGGCACACCATGGTCCTATTATTTCCTCTGAGACAGTATTTTTAAAACCAAATGTCACATGCACCTTCTAGTGCTTGTATGTTCTGCCCCTTCATGCCTTCACTTTTCTAAGGTTCTTTGTGATAATATCTTATACTTATTTTGTATCTCCCTTACCTCTTTGTCTATGTGAGGCCAAGATTTGTATTACATAAAATAACACCAGTTTCATGTGAATAAGGACAGAATTTGTAGTTGCTGATAGGCTTTACTTTAGAAAGAGGTAGATTATCCTGAATTTTGAATAAGAGTACTAGTGTAGTGTATTTTTTTTTTTTTTTAGTTTTCCAGATATGGATCTATTAGCTGGGCCACCAAACCATGAATATTTCCTTTTTTTTTATTATTTAAATTCTATTTGCATCTTGCTTACAACATCAGCAGCATAGTTTATTTCATTTTCTTCCTCCCCAGTTCTGTCGATCTGAGCCCTGCAAACATCAGGGCTCAGATCAGAGATGTGTTCTGTGTTATATGCCAGTGTCAAAAGACGGTTAGACAACACATAGTTCCATTACTGTGATGATAATCATTCACCTATGGGACACATAATTGAATATAGTGGGATTAGGCAAATCGTTCAAGCTAGGGGTGTTCTTTCTGGCCTCTATTAAAGGTGTCTGTTCTGTTGTAGATTTCTAAAAATGGTTTAGTTCTTGTATTAAGCAACTTAGTTTTGTAGCACTCTATATCATGTATTATATAACCGTTATAGTTCACTTACCAGAAGTTCTTTGTATCTAATACTTTGGTATCATCCTGCTGTAAGCAAAGGAGTTCTATTTTTAAACTGTGGTACATGTTTCTCCTTGTCTTTGCTTTTTATTTTTTCCTCCTGTACTGTAGCGCTGTGATCTGTGATTAACATCATGCCCTTGTAATCCAACATTCTCACTATATAGATGACATTTGCCTTTAACACATTTCATAGAAGGGCAAGTTCTACTTTGTAGAGAGTGTCACTTATTCAGAACTGAGGAAATTAATTTATTTGGTCAAAGGTTTCCAGGTCTTCAGTCAAGGGTAGATTGTTGTGGTTTTTTTCTAACATCTTAAGAATGAAATTCCTTTTCTACTGCAAAGGTCTCAGGTCTTGGATTGCTGTTATGCTTTCTTTATTCTTTTGTACTTATTTTAATCTGATTTTCTTAAAAAAAAAAAAGACTGAAGAGTAAATAAAATGGTAAATACTGTAATAATAAAGATTGAAATTGACATATTGTGTCATCCTTAGGCAGCTGCAAATTGTTGTCTTGAGGTTTAGTGGAGTCTAAATGTCATTGCTCTCTAATGAAAGCTCTCATGACAGTGAGAACTGTGTTGATTGTTTCAGTGTTGTGCTTGACAAATTTAAAAAGAGGAAGCTCCAATGACAGCAAGACTTAAGCCATGGTATAATTGTTTAGCCCTATCAATTCCTACTTGTTTTCTGTTCAATTCTGATTCACCTCAAACTAGTCCCAAATAGAAATTTTGCACCACAACTCAGAAGTGAAACAGTTGCATAAAAACTGATGTATATAAGAAACATTTCAGTTGTTTTTGCTAGTATCAGATTTGCATTGTCAAACCATGTCATCAGTTGTGAAGATTACATGAGCATAAATGACATGAATTAATTGAAACTGAGAGAAATGTAGTACTGATAATTCAGAAAATAATAGAAAAAATGCCTTTGTATACAGACTGAGTGCCATTATAAAGTAGGTTATATTAGGGATTACATTACTTATACATAAATCTGATGTGACTGTTTCAGTGCCATTTGATAAATGGACCCTCTAACATTAACAACATACATTATTCAAACAAAAATTCACAATTAATCTCACACCTAATGCTCAGTGTAGAAACCTTGATCTTGAATATTGTGATCTTGAAAGGAATAATTCTTATTAAGCAAAATGAGCAGGTATTCTTGTGTACAATGCAGTACCATTGCAACCTAGCAAGATATAGGAATTTTGCTCTAGGAAAATTCAATTTTTTTCTCTATTTTAGTTACGTTTTTGAATAAAAATACAAGAAAAAAGGTCTTTGTATTACAAAGCTATTCAGTACTATATCAAAACAGAATTAACATCCAGTTTTATTTCTATTGAAGCTGTAACTTGGCTTAACAATAAAATTGTATTTCTAGTAGTAGATCAACGTCTGTGAATCACATTTTCTAAATATTCAGCCTGTAAGTCCTACCTTAATATGAATGATTTGACAGAGATCACTCTTCACTAAAGACTTTTACATGAGTGATGAGAATTTGTCATTGTGACAATTTTAGAAAATTTAGGAAAAACTAAACTAAAATATATTTTCATAACATTTTGTTGTTCTGTTTAAAACATATGGATCTAATGTAGCATTTGAAGAGGAACACCTTCAGTTTTAGAGTACTTTAGGACAATAAAGTATTTTAAATCTGAACAAAATTACTTACTCTGGAATTGAATAAAACAATTATTTCAGACCAAAACACCACCTTATTCAGCTTTGACATGAATTTTTAAAACTGATTTGAAATTAAACTAATTTTTTTCTGTCTTCAAATTAAGTAATGCATGTAACCATTGGTTATTTGCTGGACCTACAAACATTAAGACGTTTTGCTGATTACACTTCAGTTTTCTATTGCGTTAGAATCTAGTTAGCTAGGAATAATGTTTCCAGTTTTTCTGTGGCTTGCAAGTCTACCATATTAAGAGGCTTAGAAAAAAAAAAAATTGAAATATTTTCAATGGCTGTCCAGGTTTTTTTTCAGTAGTTTCACTTCAGATGATTGCAAATCCATGCTATGAATTAGAATTTTGTTTTTCACAGTTTGCAATCCACCATAGCAAGAATTAATTCCTCTAGACTAGTGTTAGTACACACTGAGCACTTTTCCCAGCAGATTTCTCTGGGCTATTATTCGTGCTTTCTATCATTTGGTTTTCTACCTGATCCAAACTGTCCAGTGAACTAGTCCTGTTTCTGAATACTTTGTTTAGTGCCAGATGACTTATCACAGTTCTAAGAGCATAAGGGGCTGCAGCAAGTGTAGATGTGTCCTATTCAGACATAAATTTGCCTGTCAAATTTGTAAGCTTTCTGAAAGTTCTTTTTAGTCACCATTCTGATTTTTTTAACTTTTGCGAAAGCAGACCTGTGATTAATTATTATCTAAATTTATTTAGATTTTGTAATTGTGCTGTTATAAAATATTGTTGATCTTTTTTTTAATCATGAACTATGATGTGCTGTTTTCTGTTTTGCTCTGGGGTTAGCTCTGTGTGTGTGAATGTCATCTTTCTTTGTTTCTCACTCACTCTTCTCAGAGTACTCTTGTGTTTTCTTTGCACCAAGGACTGGTCTTTAAGGAATCTTGATGTCACGTGATTATTTGCATCTTGGCTTTCCCTCTATAGGCTTGCATTCTGTTCAAGCCACTGGCAGCTAGCTTCTCTCTGGGTTTTTACATACTGCTGGAAGGCAGGAAAACCAGTTTTATCCAGACAGCACTGTGAGGATGAGTTGCATGAAATTACTTTCCCAATCTGCTTGGAAAAAAAAAAAAATTAGATTTCTTCTAAACATATGCCACTGTCTATTAAAGGCATTTCTAGGATGTAAAAATACTATACCATCTCAGAAAATAGTTTGTGCAATGAAAAACTGTTGGTCCATTCAAAAATATAATTTTTGAATATTTTATGATTTTAAAGTACATACTTAAAATGGATGAAGTGGCATATATGTTACTACTAGAAATTAGAAGAAATAAGTTGTCTTAAATTGAGCAGTCATTCACATAGAAATGGAAAGTGTTTTCTATTGATATTCTTCAGAGTCTTCATTTGGATTTTTTTTGACTTCACACTAAATATAATTAAGCTGCTAGTGGCTGCAAATCTTCTATGCAAGAACAGGAGATAACTGCTTTTCCCCATCAGTGAAGGCATGTTTGCGTTTTTGTTTAATAACAACTTTGATCCTTCTACTGTTGGCAATGGTCATTGAGAAATCCTGACATAAAGAAGGTATCTGCAAGATAAAGTTCTACAAGGGATGATTAGCAGCACTTAAGTTTTCTTTTTGTTGAAAGGAAGAATCCCTGATTGAACAGTGCATTGAATGATATGACAAGCAAGTACTTGATCCCTGTCCAGCTGGAAAGGAATTGTATTCATCAGCAGCTTTTTAGCTAAGGATGTCTTTATATTTTCACTCTTTGTTTGAGTCTCTCCAGATCCTCCCTTTACTTCATGTCAGCACTATATAGTAGGTATGCCAAGTGGTTTTGAAATTTAAATTACAGTCTCTTTTTCAGATGTTATTGGAAAGAACATGTAATTTATAACCACGTGTTAGGAGTACAGGATGTTCATGGTTCACTGCCAATTCTTCTTTTGTAAAGTTAATAAAACTTTCATAAAACACTTATACACTTGTATATTTCATAGTAAAGATTTTTTTATCTCATAGGCTAATGTAAAGATTTATTAAAAACATTTTTTTGTTAAGAGGAGTGTCAATAGTTTGCAGCTGAGTGTAATTTTGAATTCCCAGTAGATGACAGTCTGACTGAAAATGACACTAACAGCTTTGTTGATTTAGCACTAAAAATAAAGGATTCTTTCAAATGATATAAAGCTCTAATACCCTGAGTGTGCTGAAATACACTTGAGAACCTTAAGTAGAGTTGCAGTGAAATGTTTGCCAGCACTATGGATTCCGGTGAACAAGCGTTAGCATGCTTGCTGGCATTGACGCATTGGACTCCCACCTAAAAATGAATGTGAAGGATTGAGATACTGCAGTAACAAGAGAATCTGATATATCTAAATATGGAACTGTCAGATCTTTGGATAATGACATGAGATAAGCTTTAGTAAGACCTTGTGACATCATTTTGGCTAATTTCTCCCTTCCACCCCAAAAATTGGAATAATCAGTAGGAACCCAAAAGTACTTCCATCTGATAGCCATGAAGAGGTATGCGGAAGGAGCTGATGGTTTTATGCCAGCTCCTACAGTGTGGTTCTTTGCTCTTTTTGTGATGTGATAATTGATAGCTTTGCTGGTGATCTTGGCAAAGAAGCTGAGGATTAACTAGCCCAAGAGATAAAACTTTCCTAGTCTCTGAAGTGAGAAAGAGGTATGTTGGCCAGGCAGCATAGAAGAGTTTGAAGTGCTCCTGCTGTACGATGGAGTACTACAGAGAAATACTGTAAGATGTTTTCCTCCTTTTTTGAATAATCTTTATTCAAACTGGGTATGTGGAGCAACATACTGTGCATCTATGTATTTCTTCAACTTCTTTTTCATTTGTATTCTGGAATAGACCAGATTATTTAGTGACTAAAATATTTTCCACAGTATTCCACCTAGCCCATACCTCTATGTCTATGTAAAAAGGGTTCAACACTCTACACTGCTATAAATAACTGCACAGAAGAAAGTGAGACCCAGTCTTTGGTCTAGATATAGCATTAGACTTGGTAACAAGTGGAAGCAGTGATGAATTTTTTTTTATTTTTTTTTACGTATAGGATCCAGTTATTTAAACAGTCTGTCTTAATGGGAAATTTACAAAGATACTACTTCTCTTAATCTGGCAGTTACTGCTATAGAGATAAATGAAAAATCATTATGTACTCTATGCCTGCCAACATTTGATGTTTCATCCATATGTTGTGACTTCTACAGTACCTTTTTGCTGTTTTTAGTGCTAAGGAAACAATTAAAACAGTACTGTCCTGATCCTCAAGTGGCTAATTTGGAGAATAGAAAGGCTGTTTGGAGTAACCTTTGGAAGATTAATACCTGTGAATGGCAATAGTAGTAGTAATATCTATAAATGATAATTGGAGATGTGAGTACTGTAGCACTGAATGCTGTATGGAGTAAAATGATTTAGGGAAATAAGAATTTGTTGTATTTTTTCATTTTATCTGGCATATGTGATAAAAAATAAAATGAGAGTGTAGATCCTTAGAGAATCAATTAGTGTGCATAGAAATAAGGAGGAGGTAATTATATAGAGGGTGTTAAAGAAAAAACAGTTGAAAACTGAATATATTTATGTGACAACATTGAGTGACTGCTAATTCTTGACCTAGATCATACAATGGTCACAGATTTGAATAAAAACAAGTTTTCAAAGTATATTAACTATAGCTTGTAAAATGGTGAAACTTTTGAATTAAGAATAGCTTACATAAACTTCTCAGACTATCCTCCCAATGCAATGTTTTGAATGCACGTGCACAGACTTACTAGAAAATAAGGTATGTTTTAGACCATAAGTTGGCAAAGTGGTTTTGCTTTTTCTTCTGCAAGAGTGGTTTCCCAAATGCGGGGGGGGAAGACTGTTATAGAATCAGAGTGATTTGGTGATCTGGGTTGCAAGGGACCTTAAAGATCATTCAGTTCTGAGTACCCTGCAGGGATACCTCCCACTGGTTGCCCAAAGTCCTATTTAACCTGGCCTTAAATGGCTCCAGGCATGAGACATCTGTGGCTTCTCTGTGCAACCTGTTCCAGTGCCTCACTGCCCTCATAGTGAAAAATAAATACGTTCCTAATGTGTAATCTCAACCTACCCTCTTCTAGCTTAAATCCCTTACCTCTTATTCCATCTTGTCCTATTCTCTGTTAGAGTCTCTCCCTTCCTTTCATGTAGGCCCTGTTTTGGTACGAGAACACTGCTGTAAGGTCTTCCTGGAGCCTTCTCTTCTGTAGACTCAACAGCCTGTCTTCACAGGAGAGGTGTTTCAAACTTCTGATTGTCTTTTTGGCTCTTTTCTGGACTTGCTTTAATAGATTCATATCTTTCAACTTGGGACCATAACACAAGAATGTGGTACTCCCAGGTGGGGTCTCATAAGAATTATTATAAGAATGCTGTCTGTCCTTCCAAACTTTGCCATACTAAGCAAAGACTGTCCTGGAATAATTCTACTCCTATGTAAATGTAGCATAAACTCAACGTTCAGAAATTTTGGAAGCACTGATGTTAACTGATTAAAAATGGGGTATTCTCTGCAAGGAGTTCTGCTATGTTAATTCTGTTCTTCTACTGAAGTAATCCCATTCATTTTGAATGTCTAATGAAAAGTATAGTGAAATTTGGGATATTTGGATATTTTTATTTATGCAATGAGTGGTATGCAATGTTTGTTTGAATATCCTGTGCTTAGTAAGGCTTCTAGGATAGTATACTATTTTTATTAAACCATCTGATAAAGCTTGAAAAATAAGAAGCTTTGAGATGCATAAGCTCTTCAAAAACGATTGCTTTAAATGAATCATTCCAGATCTGTGAGCTGAATACCAATTTTTTTCTAAATTTCCAAATTTTCCAAGGCCCATCTCGAGGTTTCCAATTGACTAAATATGTCTGTATTTTCTGTATTTCTGAAGCAATCTCATCAGCTTTTCAGAAAGACATTTGTTAGACAGACTTATTACAATAGTGTCTTGTGAATAGTGAAATATAAAATATTACAGCTGATATCTCATGAGTGCATTATTAAAGCTTAGCGGGGGGTAGAGGGGAGAGATGAGTGGGCTTCAGTGTCAAAGGACAGCAATAAACTAGAATTTCCTCTTTGTGACCTGAACAAAAAATTGCCCACAGATGCTGATAAACCTACAGCTGAGTGCTGTCCTCTTAATTTTCCATGAAGACTTCATGCCTTCTTTATCTTCATCTTCCTTGATTACTGGAGATCTCTGGAAAGAGTCTGCCTTTGATCAAGTGTTGATGTTTCTCTTCTCTGACATTTTTTGCAACAGCACCTCATACCAAGCCCTGGACCAGGGTTACATGGCATATTATTTTCTTGCACTAGTTACCTCTGCCCAACTGATGTCTTCAGTTTGGGCGAATACAAGATCATTGCCTACTAACAAAAAACTGTAGGATTATAAATACTAAAGGACAAGTCAAACACATTAGGTAAAATTCTTCTCAGTTACATGAACTTGCTTGTGCTTGTACAGACTTATTTAAATATTCACTCAAAATATCTTAAGGTGGTTTGATTTTTTTCTATTATAAAATGTTAGAAGATTAAAGCATGTACAGAACATTCCTCCCTTTCATTCATGTCAAAATGAAATTGATAATTGCCAGTTTTTAACCAGCTCAAAAGATGCTTTCACAGCCTTCCCTTTGCAGAAGATTACTTATTGTTGCCTTTGATGTTGACATTATTTAATAGAGATCTTTTTTTCTTTATGAATTGTTTCAACTTGCTCACGCTGTCTTCAATTTAATGAAGCTTTTGAGAAGGAAACTGTAAACAAATGAGATAGGATGGTTTAGGAAGAATGTGAATTGTATTCTTTAGCAAGAATTGTTTATGATGATGGTTTTGTAATATGTAAAACATATGGACCACCAGAAATCAAAATGTCAGAGCTTAGGTCTTTGATTTATCATTTCGTGTAATTTAAATTTTATTCACATTTCTTTTTTTCCTCCCCTTTTCCTTTTAAATGTTTCACTATTTGTAGCAATAGTATGGTTATGAACAAGGTAGATAGCAGTTACAGGACTATGCTAGTCATTGAACCTTACAAGAAACACTGAAAGAAGGGTACGAATGGTCATGTTCTTAACAGCTTACTTGGGATTTGAGTTTTGCAGTTGAAAAGGACCATGAAGCCTATTCAGCTTTTCTAATGATCTCTTTTAAAAATGTATTAGCAGGCTCAACAATGATATAGCTCTCCTGATTCTTATTCTAAATCTGAGATTGTTTACAGGGCTTATTGATATTTGCATAATATCTGTAAAAGGTCATCTCTCATTCTAGGAGTCATTCAGAACTACCTCATTTTATTGCAAGGTGACCAGAACCCAATTAGTCTTGAATGTTCTGGCTTACTGTAACTGTAAATCAACAGTTTTTCTGCTGTTTAATTACATGTGCACAAGTGTGTAGAAGTAAACAGACTTTCACTTAATTTTTTTCTGCATTCTGAGTAGAGGAAAAAAGTCTAGAATCAGTGCAAACTAACCATCATGTCACTTAATTTCATTTATAACAAACTTACTGATCTAGTTGACAAACAAAGTCAGAGGATTTGAGGGTTTTATTGATTTTTAGCAAAGCTCATGATGAGGTCTCCCAGAGTATTCTGCTGGACAAAGTGTCCAGCATACAGCTAGACAGGTACATAATATGATGGGAGAATGATTGTGTGATGGGTCGGTCTCAAGGGGTTATATTAAATGGAGTTATATCAGGGTAGTGGCCAGTCACTAGGGGGATATCTCCAGGACTCAACTTTAGGTTCTGTTCTCTTTAAAGGTTTTATAAATGATCTGGATGAGGGAATTGAATGCACAATGAGTAAGCCTGCAGATGATATTAAGCTGCTGATTCCTTCAAGGATAGAGAGACCTTGCAGAGAGATCTTTACAAATTGAAGGGCTGGGTAATCACCAACTGCATGAAGTTTAACAAGAGCAAGTGCTGGATTTTATACTTAGGATGGGGTAATCCTGATTGTAATATATACAGATTGGGGGGCAAGGGGATGTAGAGCAATCTCATGAAAATAGGTCTGGGAGTTCTAGTTTGACATCAAGTTGAATAATGAGTCAACAATCTACTCTGGTAGCCTGAAGGGCCAGCAGTACCCTGGGTGAGGAAAGAGATTGTTCCTCTCTGCTGCTCTAATGTGACCTTGCCCCAAATACTGTGTACAGTTTGGGGCTCCATAATATAAGAAAGTCATAAAACTATTAGAAAGCATTCAAAGTAGAGAGATGGTGAAGAATCTGCTGAGCAAGAGGTATGGGAAGTGGCTGAGGTCACTTGATTTGCTCAGCCTAAAGAGAAGACCAAGGGAAGGTTTCATGATGGCTTTTACAGTTTCCTCACGATGGGAGTGGAGGAACAGCACTGATCTCTTCTCTCTGGTGATAGTGACAGGGCCTGAGGGAACAGCATTGGAGCTGTGTCAAGGGAGAGTCAGGCTGTGTATTAGGAAAATATACTTTAGTAAGAGAGTGGTAGGGCCCTGGAACGGGCTACTGAGGGCAGTGGTCACAGTACCAAGCTGCTGGAGTTTAGGAAGAATTCAGACAACATCCTCAGATGTAGGGTTTCAGTTTTATGTGGTTCTGTGTTGAGTTAGGAGCTGGACTCCCTGATCCCTGTGGTTCCTTCCCAACTTGGGAGATTTTATGATTCTGTGTAATTTGAAGCCTTTTTAATAATGCCAATGAGATTAAAAAGAAGACTGTATTTGCAATATCAGTTGCCTTTGAGAATGTGGTTTATCCTGACCTTAATGGAATTTTAATGTTCTTGGAAAATGAAAATGTGTTGTCTTGCTTGTTCTACACCTGTAGACATTCTGCAAACTAGCCTCACAAATTCAGATCAGGTATTGACTAGCATGAATTAATTTGTTGGCCAACGAAAGAAAATCACTAGTGTGGGATTGTCATCCGGGAAAATAGAAAAGGAGAAGTTGAGAGATCTTTGATCCTGTTATTCAGCCAGTCTCTCCTGTACAAGTGAATGGGAGATCAAACATGAAAAGATTTCCACTGTACTGTGCTATAGGAATCCAATACTCCAAGTATCATGTACAAGTGAAAATAGGAAATCTGTGAGGATGATCATAATTAGATAGAAATTGTAACTGAGAAATGCTGAATTGTGGTTTGCCTATTTTCCTGAACTGATGAACTTCAGCTGAAGGCTGTATTGAGTTTTGTTAGTCAGAATTCTACCTATTTAGCATCTTAGGCTTTTGAGGCACGTGATATCCAAGTAGAACATTGCTAACACTGAATAATATTATCTTTTTTCTGGGTATACGTTTCTGAAATTTACTGTTTCCTGAGTGTTTTATAACCATTGTCATTTTTGGTCTCCCTAAAGCTGTGTTTTTATTTCTATTCTGACTTAATCCTGTTGGAGAGACTTCCCTAAACAAATCAGTTACAATGGGCATTTTTTTTCCTGTTCTTTTTTTTTTTTTTCCCCAGTAATTTCCTTATTTAACTAGGTTTTTGTTGGAAAATGAAATTTTGGTGACTTAAGTTATAGCCTGTATGTATTCTCACGTGGACTAAGGCAGTCTATTCAAACTGTGTTCTGATGTAGCTCATTAATGCTGCAGCAGGATTGTTTGTTTTTTTAGTAGCAACAGCTGCAGCAATTCATACCTGTGAATATAGGAATGCCACAGATGGAAAAGTTTTCCTAGAAATTTAGACTGATTGTACATATTAGATATTTGTACATATGTGCACAAGTATCTGTGTATGTGAAGGAGGAATGGTATATGTTATTTTATTTCATGTGAATGGTTGGACATGATAATTTTTGTGTGTAAAGGAAGCCTATGATAAACAGATTCAAGGTATCCTGTGCGTGCTTTGCAAAAAGTAACTGCTCAATGAGACTTGTAACTGAAATCAGTCAAAAGAAATTTTAGCTAAAGCCCTGTAGTAAATTAAACAGTAGTGCCTTTTTGTTATTGAGAGTGTACTTTTTTTCATAATCATGTTGTTGAGATTAAAGAGCGTTGTTGTTTTGAATTTAATAACTAGCAAATGAATTGTGATTTCGCTCCTCAAAGCTCTTACTTTCTGATGTTTTGGAATAACTGTGACTACAGAGTCTCTTGTGTGTGCTTATAATGTTGACTATGTGTTCATATATGTTTCTTAATTGCATGCTGTGTCAGAAGAGCAATTTTAATGAAAAAATAAAGGCTACAAATGTGTTTCAGGTCACAGACACACAAGAGCTTTCTTCTGCTCCTTCTCCTGCTTTCTAATATATTCATCTCCTTCAATAAAAACTATGCTTTATCTAAAAGCATACAACACCACTAGAAAAAAAGTATAGATATTAAGGCATCTGGATGTGAACTATTTTAAGAATGTGGTCAGCTCCTTTTTGCCATGCCTAATCTTTCATCATTATCACTCCACCCTACTTACACTACCCACACAGTCTTAATTTGGTTCTTTTCATTTGTTCTGTCATGAAAATACTCTGGATACCTCCTATGATTTTATGTATAATGTGTTCAGCGCACATGTAAGAGCTTTAAAAGAAATATCTTTTTTCTGTGGTATTGTAGGTTATAAGATTGAGAGCTTTAGTGTGGCTTTGTTTGGTTGTTGTTTTTTTTTCCCCCACCATGTGCTATGTTGTTGAACCAGAAGAAGACCAGAATGCCTAGTCTTTCTGATAAGATGAAATGTGTTGATGTTGCAGATCTTTTGATGGAGGCAGGATTGTTTCAAAGTAGAACACTTCCCTTTTCCTCTCTCCTGATACTTAACTCTATTGTTCTTCCAGACTTGTTCTTCAACGTTATTTTTCTAAGGTTCTTTCTTCAATGTCTGTTCTTCCTCCTGTGGTAATTAGCTCCTTTTCCTCTGACTCAGCCAACTAGACAGCAGTACAGCCTAAATCAGTGTTAGGTCAGTATAATACTGTGAATGTTCTACGTGCTCAAAAAGACAGGCCTGTTCCGGTGCCTCTGGCTGATTGGTAACCGGGGAATGGAAAGCTAGCTTCAGCAGCAGTATAGAGTAGATTCTGTTCTTGTGAACTAGCCCAAGGAATGTCAGTTTATAAAATCCCGCTGCACCAATATGGGAAATCTGTATATATGCCATATTTGAAGTGTCTCATATGGTAGTAGGAAAATAACAATCATAGAAGACCCAGCTTCCTGTCAAGAGAAATAAAGCAGGACATTTCATGTTTAACTCTCACTCCTACAGTCTGTGCTGACTAAAATCTGATCTCCACTGCTCTGAGCCATCAGGTTAGATCATTGTATGTCATATAATCGTTACAGGAATGCAAAATATTTCTCATTCTAAATAACAATGGCAGCATTTGTAATTTTATATATTTTACAGTAGTTCGAACTTGTAGAATCAGTTTAAAATATAAACCATCCTTCAAGCCACTCAGCTGCAGCTGTATACAGTAGTTACACATTCACAGTATGCTGCTTTATTATGTCAGACCAAGTCTTGTAGTGCTCTTCTGTGGCTGTTTTGGCATATCTCGGTGTGAATATATTGGCATATGAAAATCAAGAATTTCATTATGGCTTTAAATGCCATAAAGTTACTTTCTTAAGCACCAGTGACTTATATGTAACTTGGACTTGGTTCTATTCAGAAATAAACATATAATTACGAGATAATTATGACTGTGAAATAATTTGATATAAAGGAAATACAAATGTAGATTTTGGATAACTGTCACTACATTATAAGTCTTATTTACCTGTGGTTTTGTTTAGCTTTTAAAGACAGCTCTTTCTGGCTTAGGACTTTTATTAGGAGGAATTAACTGTTACAGAGCTATTCTTCCTCATGCTTTACAGCTTGTTAATAAGGTGCTTATGTTTCAGTGATTGATCTTAGTTTTGCCCTTGTTGCAACTATATTGCTGCTCCGTGGTCCTGAAACAGGACCAATTCAATCAGTCTCCCACACCGTCAGAAAACACCTTGGTTTTGACATTAATACTAGAGGAAAATTATATGCTGTTTTCTGGAGCTGGTACAAGGAAGTGTAAGTTTGACATCCTTGTGAAACAAGGCCTTTTCAGCTGCTGGAAGGAATTATTTCTAGAGCTGGGTAGCTGGTATTTCTGTAATTTGGTTCTGAGCTGCATGAACAAACCCCTCTTTTTAGACAATACCCTACTTTCCGAGCTGTTCTTGTCCCTGAAAACTGCTGTAGTAAAAGGGCTGGTGAATCTGTGGATCTAATTCCCCTGAACATATTTATTCACCTCAGTGTTAGCTGATTTTTGTTTCCTTGAAAGTCATAATATTTGTGTTGTTAGACTCTCCTGCCTGTCTGCCCTTAGCAGTCTGTCTGCCCTTTCAGGGCCACTTTGATAAGAAATTCCTTTCTGAACTACTGTGTCCAATGCTGTTAAGCTCATTTCAGAAAATGGGATTTAAGGCACAGATAGGAAAAGAGATACTATCTCTTACCCCCAAAGCATCTTGGAGGCTAAATTCATTACAACAATGCAGTCAGTTGTGATATGAAAACCTTCAACTCTTTAATAGTTCAAAACAATGGATGTAATGAAAGGTTCATGGCCTTAAAATGGTGTGCTGTATATAATTTAGTTCCTCTGTATTTTATTTCAGGCAAAATCTGATTGAATGAGCCAGTTAACGTAGAAGGGACATTGACCTTGCAGAGAGCTTAGAACAGGAGAGGGACTGATTTCTTGCGTGGTTGGGTAGTGACAGCACAAGGGAAAATGGCATTAAATTATAAAACTGGAGATTTAGGTAAGATGTTAGGAAGAAATCCTCAGAGGGTGGTGACACACTGGAACAGGTTGCCTAGAGAAGCTGTGGGTGCCCCATTGCCCCATCCCTGGCATTTAAGGCCAGGTTGGATGTGGTTGTGGGCAGCCTGAACTGGTGGTTGACAACCTTGCCCGACCCCACCCCCCCTCCCCACTTGTCCATGGCAGGGGGGTGGAACTAGATGATCTTTAAAGACTGCTCCAACCTAAGCAATTCTGTGCAAGTCAGCACTGGGAATTTTGTATGAAATAGTGAAAGGCTTACATGAAAATACAGTTGAGAAAAATATGTTGTGACAAATATGCTGGGAAAGCTGGAAGACCAGTTTGAAAAACCAGTCAAAATTCAGTACTGGCCAAAGCTGCTTCTACAGAGAAGTCCTGAAATCCCCAGTAAAAAATGAAGACTATTAAGAAAGGCACCCAGATCTTTCTTGTATCCATTATGTGTCACTTTCACACTTGCCAGATAATGAAAATTCCATTGTTACAAAGTAAATGAACATATTAGCCTGCAGAATATTTTCACTAGCAAATAATATATTATGAGCTTCACTATAGTGGATTAGCTCAGCTCCTCTATGTACTTCTGGTATCCAGTTTTTACCAACTTGATTTTGTTTGCAACAGTTGCTTTTTTTCCTACCAGCACTACTTTTATTTTTTTTTTTAGTGTGCATGCCAGGATTTATGACTAAATAAACCAAATATAGAACAGACCGCTTACATAATATTTAACATATGCTATAATGTCAGATGTGAGTTAATTTTAGAAAGAGTAATGGAGAGAACCAGACAAAATGGATCATCGCTCAGCCCTGAATGTGATTAAGCAAAGAGGAAGGATTCTATCCCACCCCACCCATGTATTCGGCATAAATTTCCTACAAATCCTATAGCAGAGGAGTATAAAACTCTTCCAAGTAAATGTAGACAGATGTTGGGTGGTCCTGTTTTGCACATGATTACTCACTGTGCTCATATAGGAGCACTGGTTCCTATCTGAGTAAAAAATCCAGAAAAATAAATTCATCACATCGTCCAATGTAAAGATGATGTATTCTGTTCAAAAATACAATTCAGCTTAGACATACCACAGATGTTAATGAAACATTAAAAATAAGATTAAAATGCATTTATTGCAGAATTCTGAAGTAGGGTGTTGTACAGTAAACTATCAAGACTCTTATTTTGCATTCATAATGTGTATTACAGTGATGTCTTTACATCACTAGTCATGCAGATGAAAATTTGTTTTGAAAATGTATTAAATTCATGTCTGAACTAAGTAACTAAGAGCCAGGCAGGCTCTGAGCCATCCACATTTTTCATACCTGAGTGGTAACTGATGTATGTAGTCTCATGTGAATAGATGCTCAATATTGTGCAAAATGTATATTATAGTCAGGGCTGAAAATGTCAAGGTCTGGAGTTAGATCTTCCTTAGTTCAGACTGAATGTGAAATGCACTATCCTGTGTAAAATGATGAGGTAATGAGAATGTTTTACGAAGTCATGCTGATTGTTCTCCTTGTTTTTGCAAGTTGTGGAGCATCTGATCCTAGATGCTTGGAAAGAAGAATGTTATGAATGTGATACTTCTGGACACTAGGGAACTTTCTGTGGCACAGGATCAGCTCTACTGGATTGCAATAAATCTCCTTAAGAAAATAAACATGTAGATTCATCTTATTTAGGATACGTAGTTGTGAGACATCCAAAGTAGTTGTTTTGAAGTAGAAAGCCTAAGAAACTCAGAATATCTGTAGGCTAGTTATTGTTTCATATCTTTTTTTTAAGGCAAATAATCTCAGTTTTATCATCTAGTGTAAGTTTGAGTTCAGTGAGACAGTTATTGCAGGAAGATCTTAGGAGATTTAGTTATAGAAAGAAAAAGAAATAACTCCTAGTGTTTGTTTGTTTTAAGAAGTCTTCAGTTTGGAAGTTCTGTAGAAGACAATACTTAAGGTGCAGCAGTATAATAGTTTTTTTATTTTGAGCATTTCAGAAGTTTAAACATTTTTTTAGGTTCAACTTGCTTAGATTTTTGTTTGATTTTCATTTGTTGACTTACAGACTTCAATGATGGAAGTGTTTTTAGAGCATTTTAGAAATTCAGAGGTTGTTCTAGATTTGAGTTTCCATCTTTAAAGCAAGATAAAAACACTTAAATAATTTTGGGAACTCACTTATGAGGGTTGAACAAACCATTCCTTTCAATACTCGAGCAGCTGAAAATTAGCAAGGGCTCTAACCTTGCCTTACTGCAGATAGATCAGATGTTGCATTTTTAAATACAGAATTATAGCCCCCTTTTCAACTAATACTTTACAGGATGCACAGTACAAACTGAATTTCTTTGTAATGCAATATTGATCAAGAAAGGTATGTGTATAATTCAAAAAGTCACATACTGTTCTGTAATGCTACTGTGTTTAGAAGAGCATTCCTTAATCACACAAAATAAGAAATTATGTTACTCCTACAGAGTGACATAATATTGCAGATGACAAGTTGGGAGGAAGTATTGCGATCTGCCTGGGAATAGGAAGGCCTTAAAGAGGAATCTGGACAGACTTGATTGCTGGGCTGAGGCCAGTGGGTTGCAGTTCAACAAGAACAAGTGTGGGTCCTACACTTTGGCCCCAGGAAATGCTACCGGCTTGGGGCAAAGTGGCTGGAAGACTGTGTTGAGGAAAGGGACCTGGGGGTGTTGGTTGACACTTGGATGAACGTGAGCAGGCAGTGCGCCCAGGTATCTGAGAGGCCAAGGGCATCCTGGCTTGTATCAGAAATAGTATTGTCAGCAGGAGTGGGGAAGTGATCATTCCTCTGTATTCAGCCTCACTCTGGTGAGGCTGCAACTTGAGTACTGTGTTCCATTTTGGGCCCTTCTCTACAAGACATTGTGGCCCTGGAGCATGTTCAGAGAAGGGTAATGAAGCTGTGAGGGGTCTGGAGCACAGATCTTGTGAGGAGTGGCTGAGGGAGCTGGGATTGTTCACTTTGGAGGAGATGAGACTCAGAGGTGGCCTTACTGTTCTGAACAACTACCTGAAGGGAAGTTGTGGTGGGGAGGGGATTGGCATCTTCTCCCACGTAACTAAGAATAGGATAAGATGGAATGGCCTCAAACTGCACCAGGGGACATTAGGGAATACTTCTCCAAGTGAGTGGTCAGGTGCTGGAATAGGCTGCCCGGGGAGGTTGTTGTGTCACTGTCCCTGGAGGTGTTCAAGAAATGTTTAAATGCTCTTCCTGAGGGACAGTTTAGTGGTAAACATTGGTGATAGGCGAATGGTTGGACTGGATGATCTTGGAGCTCTTTTCCAACCTTGGTGATTCTACGATCCTTTTATAAATTTGTACCAAATACATTTTGTGACAGGATATCAAATGTAGGTAGGTTTCAGAAAGCGTCAGGGTGAGAGCCAGTGTTACTAACCATAGAAACATGCTTTACTCTCACAGTGATGCTGGGTTTTGTGGATGTTGAACTCCTAGAGTGTTTGTGGTCATCATTCACTGTGACATAATACTGTAGTGGGCTGACTTCTTTGTAGTGATTCTAGAGATCTGCTTGTAATGCTGGCTTGTATTATCATTTGTTTTGGTTAAATGAAGTTGCAGACTACAAGCCTAATTTTAGGCTATACCAGTGGAAAAATTACTATCACAAAATGAAGTAGTTTCACATGAGCTGCTTCAGAAGTAATGCTTCCAGTTTTATGATGTTGGCCTGTAATATCAGAGGTGGATGTTGGTGGTACGACAGTAGATGCTGAACATTCCCATCAGTGATACCACTGCTACAAGCTGTAGTTAAAATGGCAGTCCATGGAGTAGTGACATGTGAATTCCCCACTGGAGAACAAGTTCAAGATGAGGCCCTCAGTGGTTAAAGTGATATACATTGTATTTTGGGATAGGAAATGTGTGATCCTTCTGGATTTCCATAAACCTGGATAAACTTTCAACTCTGGCTGCTATACTGCAATTCTGACTCACCTGAAGGATTGAACTTCCAGAGTTAGGCCAGAGAAGAACACAACCTTTCACTTGCTACGTGATAATGTCAGGCCCCATACCAGTTTGAAGACTGTAGAGCATACTGATGATCTCAATTGGTCTGTTCCACCATGTGGAGTACTCGGTACAGGAGAAATATGGGCCTGCTGGAGTTCATCGGGAGGGGGGCCACAAAAATGATCCAAGGGATAGAATGCCTCCCCTACAGGGACGGGCTGAAAGAGCTGGGGCTGTTCAGCCTGCAGAAGAGAAGGCTCCAGGGAGACCTGATAGCAGCCTTTCAGTATCTAAAGGAGGTCCATAAGAGGGAAGGAGGCAGACTCTTTAGCAGGGCCTGTAGTGATAAAACAAGATAAAATGGGTTCGAAGGAAAAGATAGGAGACTTAGAATGGATATAGGGAGGAAAAAAAATAGTTTTTTAGGGTATATAATAAAGGTAGCGATCTAGTTGCCCAGAGAGGTGGTGGATCGTAGAATCTTAGAATGGTTTGGATTAAAAGGGACCATTAAGATAATCTAATTCCAGTCCCCCTGCTATAGGCAGGGACACTTCCCAATAGACCAGGTTGTTCAAAGTCCTATCCAACTTGGTGTTGAATGCTTCCAGGGAGAGGGCATCCACAGCCTCTCTGAGCAACCTGTTCCAGTGTCTCAGCACCCCCACAGTAAAGATTTTCTTCCTAATTCCTAGTCTAAATCTACCATCTTCTAGTTTAAAGCTATTTCACTTTGTCCTGTTGCTACGTTCCTTTATGTAAAGTTCCTTCCAAACTCTCCTCTAGCCCCGCCCCCCACCCGGAGGCCACTGTGAGGTCCCTCTGGAGCCTTTTCTAGCCTAAAGAGCCCCAGCTCTCTTAGCCTGTCTTTGTAGGGGAGGTGCTCCAGCCCTCTGATCATCATTGTGGCCCTCCCCTGAACCTGCTCCAAAGGCTCAATGTCCTTGTTCGGAGGAACCCAAAACTGGACACAGTATTCCAGGGGGAGGAGGGGAGTTTCATGAGAGCAGAATAGGGGCAGAATCTGCTCTCCCGACCTGCTGGTCATGTTTCTCTTGGTGTGACTGTGGACACAGTTGGCCTTCTGGGCTGCAAGCACATATTGCTGGCTCATATTGAATCTTTCATCAACTGATGCCTCAGATACTTCTTAGAGCTGCTTTCAAGCTATTCTCTGCCTAACCTATATCTGTGCTTCTGATTACCCTATCCCTGGAGGCATTCAAGGTCAGGCTGGACCAGATATCGAGCAATCTGATCTAGTTGTAGATGTCCCTGTTTATTGAAGGGAGTTGGACTAGATGGCCTTTAAGGGTCCCTTCCACTTCAAATGATTCTATGATTCTACTACACATGCTATTTTGATTTGGCACTTTCTCATTTCTGTCTGTTCAGGCTGATGAAAGATGATGAAGTGTTGCATGGGCAACATTTTCCTAGCAACAGCACCATCATAGCAATTGTGAAACAGGTCACGTACTAGTGTGGCACACAGGCTCTTGTTCATCACTGGAAAAATGCATAGCCTAATAGTAGTGACTTTGTTGAAGAACAGTATTGTGTAGCTGAGAACTTGCTCTACCAAACAGTGTTGTAGCTCTTTGTGTCTGTTGTAGTTTCCATGGAAATAATAAGAGGTATTACTTTCAGAGCAACCTTTCATAGCAAAGGACTGAGGCATGAGAGAAGTGCACAGAATTATGTATTAACTGAATATATGATTGGAAGCAATTTTGTATTCTTTGTGTATTCCACAGTTCAAGTAAAAAAAAAAAAATCTTTTGAGATAAATTTAGGCTAGAAGGACATCTGAGTACAGATCACTGTATGTAGATAGTATTTTTGTAGTCCAGATTCTAATTTGTCAGCCAAATAATCTTAATTAATGAACTTGATATATTCAGAATCTCTGAATTTTGATACGTTGTTGGAACTTTTAAAATAAGCAACATCTGAAGAACACAACACTGATCAGCAGCATGTATAGCTAAGCAGATAAACAAAAGGAAACTCAATTGAAATTTCTTGATGAAGAAAATATTGGCTAAATAATTTCCTTTTTATTTTGCTGCTCAGATTTATATCAACTGATTCATCAGTCTAACAATCTGCTTGATACGCTTTATCGCTTTATTTAGCAGTAAAGGTAGAGAACATCAAAAAGTGAGCAAAGGTCGTGAGAATAATCTCAAAGAAAGCTCAACTAAATGCTTCATTCTGTTATCATCTATAGTAGTAGTTGACTTGTTGATTTGAGATCAAATGCTGAGTGCAGGGATGGCTCTTACTTAATCATATTGAAGTTCTGATTGCTCCACACTGTTAAAGCAAATATAATCAAAGCCTTACTTTGGTTATATTCAGATTCATTTAAAAGACTTGAAAATTAATTAGGTAGAGAGTCCTTTACAGATAATCACTACAACAATGATACAAGGTTTGAAGGCAAAACTCTTATTTTGAATTATGGAATTGGTTTAAAAGTCTGAACACAAAGCTTCATGACTGACTGACTGTCAATGATGTCAGAGCCATGTCAGTAATGTCCTTTAAGTGCAGGAGTCTGACTCCTTCATATATTTTTTTTGTTTATAAATTCTACTTTATAATGGCAAAAACACATTTGCAGGGAAGTCTTCAGCTTCTAGCCTTATAACGCCACCTGAGATATATAATAATCTTTTGAAAATGCACTTCAAAAAAAATGCTGACTGTCAGCTCTCATTGCTTAAGTATAGGCCAGAAAATTCTGCCTTCCTGGACAGGATGATATAAGTGCTACACAGGAATGAACTCTGAACATGAAGGAAGGTCTAACTGTATCCTCAACTTTCATACCAACAGAATCAAGAATTGCTCCAATTAGAGTTCAGAAAATATGGGTGCAGAACAGGAATGGTCTATCTTTGCTAACGTTGATCATATTACACAATCAATATTAACCTTTGGGACAGGCTGATGTAGGAGCAAAGCACGTGCTCCAAGAAAGCATGTTCAGGACAGGCTGCTGCAACAGTTCATTATTTGAGTATATCCCCTGGAATGTCTTGGTCTTGTTATTTTTGTTTTGGAAACAAAGATGCATTTAATCAAGGTGTTGTGTCATTCCCTATGAGAACTTTTTGTTCTTTATTGAATAGTATGTGTTTTTAAAGATGAGTATCCAAAACGTGTAATACCTTTGGATGATTACAGTTGGAGTAGGTGGAGTCAGAAAGGGGATACAAGATGAAAGTACCTTCAGACAAAAGAGATGATAGTGTCCTAGTTGTATTAACTTGTCACCTCTACTTTTTCCTTACCTGTAAAAGAATACTAGAATCTGTGGCTGAAGAGAGGGCAGACAGCGATAAGCAGACTTGTTGTTTTAGGGCCTCCAAATTGATGTGAATTTGTAGGCTCTAGATTAGACTCTTGGGTTAGTGGAAACTTTCCAGCAGAAACTGTTGACATTGATTGCTACAGGTGTAGAGGGCTTTTATTTGGAATATATTCTAGCAAATATTGTAAGAAGATAATTGGAGGGTCAGAATTATCTGTAACGAACAACTGTGAAGAACCTTCTCCTTTTTTCTACCCCCTGCACTGTTAATTTCTCAGTTACAATTTTAACTGATTAATTTATTAAAACAAATACAAATCCATTAGCTAGTTAAACCAAGGGAGAACTGGACAGCCTTTTATTTTCTTTTAGGAGGCTTTATTACTTATTTCAGGCTAAGCTGTTGACATTCCAGCATTCTTTGGATGAGCATATTAACCAAGACTAAAGACCATGGGAATAAAAAGAAAATGGCATTGTGGATTATGCAAGTAAGCGGTTTTGTTTTGATTTCCATTCAAGATGAGAGTGATATTGCAGAATGATACAGTCCAGAACTCATTGTTAATGTATTTCTCTAGGAAGTTCTCAGAAGGCAAGGGGTTGCTGGAAAATAAGCATTCAGACAAGGTCAAGGGTAACAAAATGCTTCTGGACACTGCTTCAGCAGTCTAATCTGTATTTTTCTTATACGCTGTCTGGAAGCAAAAAATTTCAAAAAACTTTCATTATCTCAGCTGAAGTTTACCGTAGCATGAGAAGTGTATTGTTGACTTCATTAAAAGAACTTGAGGTGTTCTCTCTGCATTTTAATCTGTGTGCCACCTTTTGTTGATTTATGATAATTTTTCTTTTTTTAAAAAAATAGTGTCCTCATTGCTGTCTGTAGGCTTTACCAAGAGATGAGAAATAGAATGCACTCTTGTACTGTGCTACACAGAGATCTAGTGAAACAAATTTAAACCAAACAGCTATCAAGTACACAGATAAAACAAAATGCATAGTCTTTGTTTTCCCGCTAAAAGCCCTAATGTATAATTACAGAGATGCTGTTTAGGACAACAGGTAAAATAATCAATTATATTTTTAGGTACAAAATCTTTTAAAATTTTCATATTATTTTAATTAAGGCATTTAAGAGTTAGGCCACTTCCATCAAAATATCTTTCTTTGTCCTTTTCTTAGTCAGAATCTTTTGAAAGATAAGAGCTTTCAGTTTTTTTGGTCTCTCATAAGACCTAATGTTCATTTTTAACAAATAGGTCTTTTTACATAGGTAATAAATCACCCAGAATACATCACAACATACTATCTCCTGCAAGTAGTTCTATGGAGTGCACCCTTTCTTTTTATTTCTCCTTTGATATGTCTGCCCTCAGCTGCGACTTTTAAGTTTGACATATCTGTTTTTAGTGTGTTGATTTTTTTCAACTTAGACAAAACGAATCTGCTGCCTTAGATAAGAAATACAAGAGCTGCTCTGAAAGTAGTGTCTCCTATTTTATTATGCTGACCCACAATGTCAGAGGTGGATGTTGGTGAACATCCTGCCGCTATGCTGTGGTGTTGCATTGTGATGGATGTGATTGTGCTGCAGTGTGATGGATGGCAGCAGAGGGGCTCAAAGTTGTGTCTGACATGGAAGTACAGGTGAAACAAAGGCATGGAATTGAATTACTCCACATGAAAAAAAAAAAAAACTCTCCCGTTGATGTTCATCTATGATTGTTGAACATTAATAGAGACCAAACAGTAGATGTGAACGCAGTGAGGCAGTGGGTGATGTATTTCAGCAGTAACAAGAGCAATGGGAACAACAAGCTGTATTCTGGACGGCCATGCAGATATTTACAAGCATGGCTTGCAGACTCTTGTTCATCACTAGCAAAAATGTGTAATGTTGATGACTGTGTTGAAAGACAGTGTTTTGTAGCTGAAAATTTGCTCTATCAAATATTGTGTTCTTTGTATTACTTGCAGTTTCTATGGAAATAAATAGGAAGCATTACTTTTGGAGTGATGTATGCGTATATACAAAAAAAATTAGTGTTTACTTATTGTAGAACAATGTATATAGAAAACATGTTCTGATTATAGAACATGTGGTTGATATAGTGAATCCTCTCTACATCTATAAATTAAATTTAAAATGGATTATTTATGTCTTAGACCATCTTCAGGTCTTTTTACCTGGACCGTGTTGAGTGAAAAGGAGTTGTCTTGGGTGCATACACAATAATGTAGTTAATATATATAGGTAAAAAAACTTTCATTTTATTAATATCTTATTTTAAATCATAAAGTAATTAAAACATAAACCTTATGGCATATTTGACCTTGTTTTCATGAAAATAACGTATCAATGTCTGGTTCAGTGGCAGTGGCTACAATTCTTAATAATTTCTCAAGGTGTTCATCAGAGCTTTTTGATATAACTTTACTCTTCCTGTGCTTCGTCCTTGAAAATAGCTGTTCACAAAATGTACTGCCAAAAAGCAATGACATGAATAAGGTGGGATTGTGAAGTGAGAAATGTTTTGCTCTGGTAAGACAGATCTTAAAGTCTTGTGAATAGACAAGATCAAACTTTTCTTTGAGTTTGTTTTCTGATAGCAACCGTATTTTTTTGTGCTGATATGTGGACACTGCAGATGTGGTGGTCACTTATTCCAATAACTATGTTTAAAAATTACCATGCTGCACACCATGTTTCATTTGTTATTTGTAGAAAATACTCTATCACTCTGAATTCATAAGTCTTTATTGGTCAGTTTTGTTTTTGTTGTGATTTAACCCAGCAAGTGTCTGAGCACCACACATTTGTTCACTCGCTCCCTCCTTCCCAGTGGGATGGGGGAGAGAAACAAAAAGAAAACAAAAAAAAAATAGAGCTTGTGGGTTGAGATGAAACTATTTACTAATAGAAAAGGGAAAGAATAATATTTACAAATATATATATATATATACGTATGTATATATGTGTATATGAGTGTTTATAACAAGTGATACACGAGGAGTTGCTCACCACCCCCGACTGATGCCCAGCTAGCCCCCCAAGCAGCAAAAGAGAGACAGATGAACTCCCACCTCCTTCAAAACTCCTTCTGTGCGATATCATATGATGTGGAATATCCCTTTGGTCAGTTTAGGTCAGCTGTCCTGATTCTGTCCCCTCTCAGCTCCTTGGGCCTTTCTCTGAGATTGGCCTTGGCTCTGTACAGCACTGTTTAGCAGCAACTGTGAACAGTGAAGTGTTGTCAACATTACTTTTTCTCCTAGAACTAAAACATGGCATCATATCAGACACTCTGAAGAAAACAATTCCATGCTAGCTAAAACTAAGACAGATTTTTTTTTGGTAATTCTATATTTGCTGCTCCTTTCACAACTGTAAAGCTGAGCCTCCATGAGGATGTTTAAAATTACTTCCAGTGATGAAATATATATTCTAACTTTTTGAAATATGTGGTGTTTTTTCTTGGACTTTTGTGTTTTACATTTTATCATAAAACGTTGCACTTAAGTTACTTTCACGCAGGAAAAAATGCCCAACTTATAAATTCAGTGTGGATAGAATGTGCACAATTAATAAATAATAACAAAAACTGCATGGCTTCACAGGCACGTGTGTGTATGTAGATTGAAATATTATTATTGGCAGCTACTACATTTTATTTGCCGAGCAGCAGGAGCAGAGGTAACGTTTTATACACAGGTATCAGATTGGGTGTGTGGCAGGTACCAAAAGTGGAATTAGCGCTGCACTGTGCCCTCCCCTACTCAGCATTCTGCTATCACCTACATAATCTGCACTTGAACTATTCACAGTAGACATAGGAAAAATATAACTAAAAATCACGTAATGTTAGAAGTTTACATTCTTGTGGGGCTGCATTCCTAGCTGTCCAGTGTTGCATGCAGGTTGTGGGTTGGACACAATGTCTTAGATCCTCATCTTACGTTCTCAGTAAGTGGATGTTGTGGTCACTTCAAACTTACCTTTTTATATTTTTATGTAGTTGAAATCTGAAAACAAAAACAACCCCTCCCTTCAAAATATATAGCTGTTTCCTATCTTTGTACTTCAGGCATTTTTCCCAGAGTATGCCAATAAGTAGTGTTCTCCTGACAGATAGTTCTGTGTATAATTATCCTTCTTTGAAGTCATTGCCAGTTACTTTTAATTAAAAGAAAACTTTCAATAGTAACGATGCTGTCTTGCAAAATTATTTCCTTTTTTTTTTTTTCCTCCAAGTAAAACTGCAGCTTGAGACCACAGAATAGGTGACTACTGATAGTGTTGTAGTTTATTCCAGTTGTTACTGACTCTCTGAGGGAAAGGAAAGCAGGACAAAAAAAGTATTTTTATGTTAAACACATTTGAACCTTTATTTGCAAATACACAATGATCACTTTTATAATTATTTTATACAGAAACTGTAAGAAAGAAAGAGTCTCTACTTTGGCTATGACCTCATGACTGTTTTCTGTGTTGTCTTCGCTGCAGCAGAAACATGGTTGATGTTGCCAGAGGCTACCATAGCTGTTTTTATACCTGCTGCCCCAATAGATTGATAACAACATATTCAACACTGAGCCACTAGCTTCAGAAAGGAAAAGTTCAATGCTGTAAGCTGGCTGTGTCCAGGCCCATCTACCAGTCCAAAGGCAGGTTGCAGCTATCCTCTCCAAAAAGCCAACAGACTTCTATGGATCTTTAAAGAACAGCTTTGCAGGTCCACAACAATATTTTTCAAAGATATATAACTGCTTCTTTGCTTCCAGATCGCTGACTTGAGAATTCATTGCATGTTATAACAGTATTCAAAAAGTATGACACTTTATTTTTCAGGTCAGAATAAACCTTTGGAGGTAGCTCTACTTAAAGTATCATTAAAAGACATATTTATGTATTTGTTAAGATTTAGATTACAATGGTAGTCATTTACGGGGTTGAATCTGAGTTGAGACTTTGTTCCTAGGACTGACCACTGTCTTCTCATGAGTTTTTTTTTAAATGCATCAACAAAGATATTTCAGTAAAAGAATGAAGATGGGCCATTCCATCTAGCAGAATATACAATGAAGAGTAAAACATAGAATCAGTGAGCAATCTCATCACCCAGCTTCTTGTCCACTCCTCTCTAGTTCCAACATCTTGCCACTTCTTTACTCTTCCTCGCTTTCTGCTGTGAACTCTAAGGAGCATGTTCAGTTTTCTCACTAATGTATGAGAGAGACTATTCTCTGAGTTGTTCCTCACAAGAATAGCTTTCTGTATGGACAAATTAGCTTCCTCAAGACTGTATCAAAGACCAGTGTTTGGTAAAAATGAGATGCTGCATAGAGTATTTGAGTGACCAATGGTGATTTATTTTTTTTTCCTTCTGTTCTGGGGAACAGTGCTGATTGAAGCTCTGCCGCCTCCTGCTACTAAAAATTTCTTAAGTGCTTAATGCTGTTTCTCATACCATTGCTTTTTTGCTTTCTTCTTTGTGTTGTTCTGGCACGTGGAGAGGGCAGAAGGGGATAAAAAATCCTAGTAGTTTCTGTGGAGAGAACATAGGACAATGCTTACTAGCTGAAGTAGATGTTTTGTTTGGGTGCAATGTCATCCTCTCAGAGTTGTTCTTCGTAAGATGTTGTCTAACATTATCATGTAACTTCTGTAGGCTGACAGTATATGAAATGGCAGAGACTGTATTGTATGAGTGTCAGTCCCTGAACTAAAGGCCCACTGGGATTTAAGGATACTACTGTGAACCTTGGTTTTAGTTTGATGCATTTGCTTCCCATTTTCTGTCTCTTGTGGAAAGTCAGAATGGATTACTTGTCAACTCTTCTCTAAGAAAAAAAAAGTGGGAAAGGGAAGGCATTGTTTTTCTAGGTTCTGTGGTTCAGTCACAGCGTAGCTCCATGAGTTGTCAACACAATGAGGCTGGTGGCAAACTTTGCCAAGAACTAGAGAAAGTCCAGAGGTTTTCAACCAGCATTGCTACTGGAACTTCCTGTGTCATCAAACAAATCCTAAGATGCTTTTTAGAGAAAAGGCTGTGCTACTGTTAACATCTCCATAGGTTTAGCTTTATATGAATCATTCCTAGCTGAAATACCTGTGAATTCTAGGGTTTTTGTTTGTTTGTTTCTTATGTCTTTGCTTCTTCACGAAGATGGCAGCTCCTTTAAAAAAGACAAACAAAAAAAACCGACATTATTTGTACTCAAGAGAGCTACTCAAATATGTATTTCATTCTGAAATGGTGTTCTTATGGACAGTCTCAACCAGTTTCCCTTGCTTAATTTTTATTCAGGAAGTTATGCAGTAGAAGTTAGCACTTCTACTAGCATATGAATTTTGATTAGCAGGAATATACCCATAACTTTTCTTCTTTTAAATCTCCAATATTGAGCAGGTCTGCGAGAGGGAGAAGGAAAATATTTGCGTGTAATCATGATCGGTTTTGCTCTCAATTGCCACTGAGAAGGATCCAAGCAAGATGTTATGGGTAGATATGACCAGAAGATGAAAATCTAATTTTATGGCAATGTCTGAAGTTTCACAATTTATCTTCTTGAGTAAAAGCAAATCTCTTGAATGCTTTTTGCACAAATAGAGTTAAGTAGAAAGGTGCATTAGTAAGTTAGGAGATTTGAAATCCTCTTTCTCACTTGTTGCCACATAAAACTTTCTTGATAAACCAAATGCATCTTTACATTCAAAATTTGATAGAACAGACTTTTCAAAAACTTCTGTTTCTTTGAAGTTGAAAATGTTTTGACTCTTTTTAAGAATAAGACACATGACTAATTCTTGCAGTTTGGGCTGTAATTCAATGTAGTTTTTATTGCAGCTAAATTGCAAATAGTTTTGGTTTTATTCCCACAACAATTTTCACATCGCATTCTAGCTTGAGGATGTCACATGTATACAGTACATATGCATAGTAATAACATGCAGACTCCACATGATATATATTTGGTTCCAGGATATAACAAGGGACAGAACATCTGCAGTAGCATCACTGTTACTATTTCTAGTTTTTGTTTCTTCATGTCATACTTTTTCTAAGCAGATAGCTATAGACGAAGGGATTCCCTGGATTAGGGTGTTTTCTCTTTTCCTTTCCAAAAATAGTCATAAAGTGAGGAAAAGATTAAACCATTTCATGACAATTCACTGTTTTTAACCTAACTCTTGTGTAGCATTTGATTTGTGAATACAAGTTTATCTCCACGAACAGGTAAGAAATCAAGGGAACATGGACAAAATGCAAAGTACTTATCAAAGCAGAAGCCCCTAAATATTAATATGTCTATGTCAGAGCCCGCATACTGAAGAAAGACAGACACCAAGGGTATAAGAGTAATGCAATGTTTTTGTCCTTTTGTACCTCAGAGAGATAAGGCAGTCCAGTTGTACTTTTAGATGGAAAAAGAACTTACTGCTCTAAGTGTTCTGGGGTTATGATGATGCTATGTTGCTATGGTTATTTTTTTATTAATTTCTTAGATTTGAAATGACCTAGTTTTCCAATTATTAAGCCAAGTATGAGAGATGGAATGGAGACATTTTCATAGTTCAAGATCTCTTCAGTCTGTTTCTTGTACAGTAAAAGCAAAGGGAACTATTTTAAATTGTGAAAATAGTGGAAAACTGTCATGGTGAAAAATACATCTCAGGAAGGTAAACAATATGACATTATTGCCAACCTCTTCTAGCCTAAGAAAACTTAGGGTAGCAATGGTAGCTGTGTTCCCCAGCATATGGCTAAGGAGGATGGTTGTGGCTACAGAACAGCTGCTGTATTTAGCAGTAGTCTCTCCTTTTTATCATTCAGTAAAAAGAACTTGTCCTAAGCATTTCCTGTTCCACTTAGTAGAGAGGCACCATGCATGCTTTATAGACTAGCTGTCCTTCAGTCTTAATTTTCTTGTTCTTTTTTTCACCTGGATGTAGATCCTGGTATTCTAACGTTAAAAGTACTTCGCTTAACAGACGTCTAAAGGAACTAGCAAACTCACTAGCTGGAATTTGTAAAATGATTTATTTTAATTCCATTTCTGGGAAAAATTCTACTGTTCATTCATAAAGATGTCAGATGAAATAGTCAATGATATAATTGGTCTTTTTCTGTTTTTGGTATCTAGAGATGCATGGTAACTGACTGAAACATACTGAAAGTGATTCCTGGTGTAGTTTTTTTTGGGGATGGGGGGGGAGGTTGGGTTGTTTTTTGTTTTCTGATGTAAAACACCATAGTATCATTGACTTAGGTGGGACAGTGCCACTTCAGGAACTGTACCTATCCCACATCTTCTGGTAGCTAAGCAGGTAGCAGTAGTTGGAGGAAAAAGAAAAAGAAAATTATTTTGTTAGGAAAGCCACTGTGGAAAATTTCACATGTCCTGCGGGCCAGAAAAATGCTGGTCTATTTTCATAAAATATTTAAGTTCCAATAGAGTTAGATATTTGTATTCTCTCTTAATATTTGTTTCCTTTCACTATAATCCTTACACAGGTTCTCAACCTCACCAAAATATATGCTAAACTACACTGATTAGGATGGACCGAAAACATGCTTAATATTTTGTGACCTAAGATTTTGAATGAGATTTTTATAACGAGCTTTGTTTCTAATTTTAAACTGCAAAGCTCTGATTTTGAGGAATTTTAAGTGAAGGTCCAGCGTGAGTCAGTTCCTCTATCTGCCAATGTATTTCCGAAAACTCAGACTTAGAACAAATTCAGTTTAAAAAGTCATTTGTTACTGAACAATTTCATAGAAATTATAGATAAAACATATCTTGGTCATCATGTCCAAATCCATTGTTCCATTAATTCATCCTTGCCCTTGTTTTGCTTAAATATTCTTTCTCATAGACTGCAAGCTAAATAATGTGGGTGGCTGTGGGTTTTGTGTGTGTGTGTGTGTAGTAGTTTTTTTCTTTATAAGAGCAGCCTAACACATCTAATTTCTGCAATTTCTACCTATGGTTTTCCTCTTAAAGGTAATTTGTTTCCTTTCAAGTAATTACAAATAGTGCATTTCCAGTCACATTTATGCCAGCATCAAGACTGATAACTAACTAGTTTGATTCCACTCTTAACAACATTTTATGAAAATTAGAAGTGAAAACATCACACTGGGACCTTTGGAGTTGCTTTAAGTTGTTTTGAATAAATAACCGAATCTCTTATAGCTCTAATGATTAGAACAGCTAGAAAGATTCCACTACAACACATAATGCACCTCTTTTTATGCTTTCTAAGAACCATGGAATCCTGTTTATTTTACTTCTACTGCCTAGTATCGTTCCTAGAGATGTAAGTGTATTTACTGGATTAGAGTAGCCTTCCTCTATTTAACTAGTGTTTCAGAGAAATCCTACTTGGAGAGAAACAATTTGATTTAGCAAATAATATCTATTCAGAAGTTATCATTTAGGGAAATCATTATTGTTGTCTTTTGTTCCACTTAAACTGGATGTAAAATCTTTTTAAGAAAGGGAAGATTTGTCGTATTTCCTCATACTAAACTCAGTCTTGCTGATGTAAACCAATTTCTAAGTTCATGGATGAAGCAACCAAAATTTTAGAATAAATTACTGTCTTTTAAATGACTTGGGAGAGGGAGGAAGTGGAGGAAACAATGGTAAAAGTCTAAAAGATGCTTTGAAAAAAGTAAGTACTTGTATTTTTTCACTCAGATTAGTCAGAATTGGACCTTTAGTAGCACCTCTCCTCTACAGATCAAAGAGCACATTCTAAACGTTAATTTTAAATATCTTTGAATATTTGTCTGCACTTTCACCAGACATTAGACCAATAAATTCAAATAAAGCCTAAAATACAATAACTGTTCTTTGATTTCCAGAGAATGAGACTATACAAGTTCTAACTTAAATACACTTTATTTTTTCTATGCATCTCTTCTAAGGTTACCTCAAAGTATTTTCTAAATTCTAAAACAAACATGTCCAAATGCCATCTTTATCTGGACTATGACTTTTTAAAAGCAGAAATCTAGTACCCTCATTTTAAGTTCTTCCATTTTTCTAGCAACTTTTGTAGGCCTCAGGCAAATTATCTAGGGATTAAAATAACTGTGTTAGATTAAAATGAAAAGTGTTTGATTCTCAGCTTTGTATCTGAAAATACTGCAAGGCTTTACTCCATTATCATACTCCTGCTCAGTGATTCACTAAATATTTCCCAAGTTTTATATTTCTGTGGTAATGTGTTATAGAATCATAGAATTGCTAAGGTTGGAAAAGACCCACAGAATCATCCAGTGCAACCATTCATTCGCCCTTCACCAATGGTTCTCACTAAAGAAGTTAGCCCTTCCCTAAAGGTTCTCGCTTATTTTTGTGTATATGTATACAGACAGGATATGTGAATGATGCAAACATAGAACAAAAATAATTATAATTAACAGATAAAGAGAGATGTACAAATGTAGTGTCTTTGTCAATAAATTACCAACTAAAATGATTAAACAAGAATATATGTTATATACCTATTTTCCTGTTCTCTGATAAGCAATATGGTGGGAATAATTCTTTGGCTTTCAAGTTGCATTCCATGTTAGTGGGTTAGTAATGGGTCACACATGACTGATTTAACAGAATAAAGGCTAAGATTAGATTACTCTTTTTAATAAAGTGAGCATACTTTAGATGACACTGCTTTGTCTATTAATCAAAATTATGCATGTGGTGCCAGGCATCTTTGTCTTTTAAATGTAACTCACTGAAAATACAGCGAGTTAAACACAAACAATCTGAGCATGTGGAAGTATACCGTTGCTACTGTAGTTTTGGGTGGGAAACTGTAAGGCAGTATGTAAAGTTGGCTCCTAGATACTGGTTTTATATGTCAAACTAGTGCTCATAGTGCTTATATAGAAGTGGATTATGCAGTATTTTAGTGTAAATATTAGAAAAAAATTATTGCCAACAATTATAGATGAGGTTTTGAGGTTGAGACAGCTGGAATTTGGGAGATCTAGCTTTTGATTTTCTGGGTTAGTTTGTTGGGTTTTTTGTTGTTTGGTTTATTATTATTATTTTTTTCATTAGTTAAATTACTTCAGGATGGCTACTCATTGTAACTAAAGGATTCTTAAGCAGTTGCCAATTGTATTCCTTTATCCACACAAAGGGTCACTAATTCTTCAGGATCTAAAGGCTATGAAAATGTGAATTTTGACTTTTTCAGACACTTTGCAACAATATTGAAAAGAGTAAAAGATAAAAATGAGAATGGCAGCTTTTCTGTGAGGTATTGTATGTATTACCCTTTGACCACCTGTGAAATGTACTCATTTTGTAACTTAGCATCCAGTTCACATTTGCACTGTGAATCAGGTAATGACTTAGTTTGGAGAGAAGCACTGGAGGTTACCTGGTCCAATCCTTCTGCTCAAGCAGGGTCACCTTGGACAGAATAGAAAAGATGATGTCCAAATATCTTTAAATATCTTCAACTGTGGAAATTTCAGCCTCTACTCAATGTGTCAGTGCCAGGCTATTTGCATTGGTGCCCAGTAAAAGGACAAGAGGCAATAGATGCAAACTTAAACATGGGAGAGTACATCTGAATGTCAATTTTTTTTGTATTTTTTTTTTTTACTATGAGGGTGACCAAGCACTGGAAACTGCATCCTTTTTTTAAAGGCACGGTTGGCAAGGCCAGGAGGTTCTGTTCAAACTGTGGCAACTGAGCAGGTAGTACTCTAGAAGGTACATATGAGGGGAAGATGGGGACACCCCAAAAGCAGCTGGAATTAGTAACGAAGGAGGGAAAGTTGATAGCAACCTTCAAAATATGTTGGAACACTCAAGGAAAGAATGATGACCTGCTCTATATGAGATATTGCCGGATAATGTTGCCAGATGAGTTAATAAAGCCATGGCCTAATTAAACCACATCCTATGCATCATGCATAGTTAAGCTGTGTTTTCTGGCTTGTATGGTATTGTCAATAATATGGCTTCAACGACTGCATCATCTGCTGGTGGTGCAGGAGTTAAAATAGAGTACAGCTCACTTCCTTTTTGCTGTATTTAATTGTGCAGAGCTAACAGGAGTAAAAAGGGTGACAATTTATTTTTATCACTTAAGTGAGTACATTTGGACTAACTACATATGGGGAGCAGATCTACTCAATACAACTTTTGCCTAGTAACTTTTTCAGATTGTGCCACATTAATAATTGTGGATGAAATGTTGGCTTTACATTTTAAAAAATGTTGACAAAGTATCTTTCACAAATGGGAACATGTTCACATAACTCTAAACATATGCTGCACTCCTTTCCCACATCTACATCTGTTTCTTTAATTGACAATGTATTTTAATTATTTTAGCTTATAAATACACACTAGGGCTGATAAACACATTTTCTATGAGATGTTTCTGCAAGAAAATCTGTTTTCATGGTTACTTTTTTTGTTAGAATATTTGTTTCCTGTGTGTGTGTATACATAAAAGAACTTTTATAATGGATTTATTTCTATTAATTTTTTGCTGTAAGGATATGTTAAGGTGCAAAGCATTCAAATCTAAATAGAGGTGATCGTCAAAGTAAAAAAGGGAGATGATAGTAGCAGAGTGTGCACTACTGTACAGTGCATTCACTTTTTGTTCTAAGAAATTTATGATGGTATTCTAGCACTTCTTTATCTCAAGATATAATTGAAACAATCTACAATTAGAAAAAGCAATCACTAGACATACTAAATTAGCTCCTGCCAGTACTGACAGGTGAACGTCTTTATTCCATGAGGTTATTTCTTTGCACAGTACCCAGTCCTTTTTGCTTTCTCAATTAAAAGCATGGTAGATGGATAAGAGCTTAATTTTTCAAACAGGGGAAAAAAAGATTAGCTATTATACCAAATATGGGTCAGAATTGTAAGTGATGTTCCACCCAGTCTGTCACTGATATTCCTAAAGGATTTCTTCAGTGATGGCCTTATCAGTCTGCTCTTCACTTTTATTTACTTTAGCAGTTGCTTTAAATATTCATTCCAACATCTGACTAAAATCAAGAGAGAGAAGTAAACGTATCTGCTTTATCTCATTAGTTAACAGACATAAAGTGATTTGATATCAGTTTATGTCAGACTGTTCTATAATTAAGCACAGACTGTCATCAATTCTCTACATGAGTGACCTGGAAGATAAATGATTTTTGGTGTTTAATGAAATACAATCAAATTAAGATGAACAATTGAGGCCACATTTGTGCTGGTGTCTCGTCATAGCTCCACCAAAATTAGAGGACTGTCAATTACAACAATAACAAATTTACCATTTTATGTCAGTGTCTTCTATATTTTCATTACAAAAGCTGCTACCTCTTTGTATTCAATTACTATTTAAATATCAGTAGTGGAAACCATGACTCTACGACACTCTTTTGTTTTAATTCATTTAGTAGCTGTGTGGTGTTGGCATCAGCAAGGAAACAAAATACCCCAGCTGACCGAAGTCACAAATATGTCTTGAGAACAGAGTACAGCCTGTATTCTCACTGTGAGTGAGAAAGGCTGGCGTATCATCATTGAAACACATAAAGAAACAACTAATGTTGCATATTAAAACCAATGAGTAAAGAGACAGCTAACGTAACAAACTACAACTACTGAAAGTAAACATGGAATGTCAAATAATGTGTAATTTTTTTAGCCCCCCCCACATCAGTAAAACAGTTATCGACGGGCATACAACTGTTCTCAGATCCCCTGGGACTTCACCAAGAACGGGTGACTCCACTCATTCTTCCAGTTAATTGAACGGAGCTTGCTCTACTTTTTAAAGTGAATCCAGTGTTATGCTGGTGTCCTCCTTTTTACAGTGACATTTAAGGTTTAGAATACTTGCTTAGAAAGTGAGTGAACTGCATGCAATTCTCTTTTCAAACAGAAGATCTTCAAGCCGCCTTCTCCTACCTCCCTTTCTTGAGCAGATTTGGGGTGGCAGTGGTTTTCTTTTGAAGATGAAACACTGCAAGAATGAACTCAGAATTCAATATGGGAGAGAGGAAACACATCAAGGGTGAAGGAACTGGTAATTTACAGGGTGAAAGGAGCCTGGTATTTCAGTCCTCCTTCTGTAAATTGCTTCTGTAAATTTGCATTGAGTAGTTGTGCTGCTATTTTTTAAATTTTTTTAAGAAACTAACTCAAACCTCATTTTTTCCCAAGGCAGTAATCTAGATCTAAATTCCAGATTATTTCTAAAAATAGGCATCAATATGATGATCAGAGATGCTAAAGCCTTGCAAAACAGGAAAAGTTCAGAAAAAGCTCTGAAAGGTTTTGGATAGCTCCAGTGACTCCAAGTTTATAACAGTGACTGTTTGATGCCTTATCTCTGTGCACCTAAATTTTCCTGGGCGTTTCATGGAAAGAGTCTGAAAGGGATTTCTGAATGTCCACTAAGTCCACATTTTCATCTATAACTGGAGGTAGTTTAGAGTCTAAATGACACGTATAAACATGTATGGTTTTTTTTCTGTTGAAGCAACCAGGGTCTGGTGCATTTACAGATAAGAGCCTTGTTGAGACATTTCAGCAAGGTCTAATATGTCTCACAGCAAAGTACTGTAAATTTAACCTATGTCATCAAATTGTCTTTGCAAATGTTACATGTATGAAAATGGTTTTGCCTCATCTACCAGTATAACTGCTTCTTTCACAACTGTTTAGAGGAGTGATGGCAACAGCCTCTAAAATTTTAGTGCTTGTATGACTGAAGGAGTATTTATGGGGTCACATCAATCTTTGGACCCTATATGAATTCAAATTAATCAATCTTACAACAGTGAAAATGTAATGCTCTACTCTTTTAAGAGGGAACGTTTGGGTTAAAATTCACTTTCCCTCACTTTTTTTCTCCTGATATGACATATGAGAGGGACCTTCAGTAATGTTGTCTGTTACAAATACTCTACCTTCTCTGCTTTGTCTTGCTTTTTATATTTACTAGCTATTTATATTTTTTTAATTCTCACTGAAATGTTTAAATGTTAGTTTGCATCATATCATCCTCCTTAGAATTTCTATGCTTTTGTTTTCTGCTTAAATTTTGTGTAATGATGAGAATGATAACAAATATTCTATTTCCTACAGCACTCAGTTAGATCTAGCTAGGTTATGTGTCACATCTTCTGCACAGATGCAGGCATTTCCATGAAACTGTAAGTTACTTTTCTTTCAAGGTATGTGATCCTTTTTATGGACTGGTAAAAACCAGGGAAATCTTCCTTACCAAGTGTTAACCTGTGCTTCCTTGACAAACAGTAACATGGACTAACAGTAATGTCTGAGACATTGGGACTGTCTTGAACCTGTCAAACGAGGTCCCAACACTGAAATATCAGGTTGCCTTCTGTGGACTACAGCTGAGATTAGATACATTTTGAATCGTAGCTTTGATTAATTTCAAGTTGTTGATGAATGTCAATGGGTGTGTTTTTTTTTTTTTTTCTGTGTGAAGGAATTCAATTCCGTACCTTTGCTTCATCTACACTTCCATGTCAGATGCCATTTTGCCAGACTGCCTGTCTGCTGCCATCTGTCATGCAGCAACAACATGTATAGAACTATAGTACGGTTTGGGTTAGAAGGGGACCTTTAAGATTATGTAGTTCCAATTCCCCTGCTATAGGCAGGGACACCTCCCAGTAGACTACATTGTTCTTGGGTGAACTGTTCTAGTGTCTCACCACTCTCACAGTAAAGAATGTATTCTTACTATCTAGTCTAAATCTACCATCTTCTAGTTTAAAGCCATTTCCCTTTGTCTTTTTGCTACTTTCTCGTATAAAAATTTCCTCTGAAGCTTCCCTGTAGGTCCCTTTCGGATAATATGTAACATCACCCTGAAACCTTCTCCGGACTGAAGAGCCCTAGCTCTCTCAGCCTGTCCCTGTAGGCAGAGAGGTGCTCCAGCCCTCTGATCATCTTTGTGGCTCTCCTCTGGGCATGCTCCAACAGCTCAATATCCTTGTGTTGGGAGCCCTAGCACTAGTCACAGTAGTCTAGGAGGGGTCTCATGAGAGCACAGCAGAGGGGCAGAATCTCCTCCTTAGACGTGCTGGTCACGTTTCTTTTGATGTGACACAGGATCTGCTTGGTGGTTTTCTGGGCTGTGCGTGTACGTTGCTGGCTCATGTTGAGTCTTTCATCAACCAACATCTCCAAATCCTTCTCCTCAGGTTTGATCTCAAGCTATTCTCTGCCCAGCTTGTATTTCTGCTTGGGATTGCCCTAGTCAAGGTGCAGGACCTTTCACTTGGCCTTTTTGAACTTTATGAGGTTGTTTATGAGTTGGGCCCACCCAACTATGTAAAATTTAAGAGTTTAATCACTCTTGGCTGTAAGCATAGTCGGAGAAGAGAAATAGGTACTTCCAGAGTCTGATTCAGGCCTTGAAGTGTAGGTTCTTGAACTTAACTTATTTTGTCAGTAGTCATAAATGAAGCAGCTTCTATGATCTTTCTTTTGTACTGGTAGGATTGTGATGCTATACTCTGAACACAGCTGTGGATTAAAAGTAATCATTTTCAACATAAAAATATACAACATATTTCCACTGAAAGATGCACAAAATTGGAGAGCAGCAAGCAAGCCTGAAAAAGCCACACTTTCATATTTTAAATCACTATATACTGAAGGAACTACTCGCCATTCTGTATCTCAAACTATAGAGAAGCCAGCAGTGAGGCTCTGGAATGAAAAGTTCTATGTTCTGGTATATAAGGAGAAATACATTTTACTGTAAGCTGTTGCTAGATTTTCTGTGGTCTTCTGCACTGTACTGCTTGATCATTTCATTTATATTCATGACTTTTTATATCGTCAAAATCGTGTTATACTATTCCTATTCAAACAGATCAAGTGTGTAGTGTGCATATTTATATAAAATATTTACTGAAGCAAAATGAAGCCTAATTGCCCTCTGACACAGTGAATTGTTGTCTGTATCTTGCCTGTGAGAAGCAGCAAGGAGACATTAAATTATAAAATGTTTTATCTAATGTTATACCTGAAAACATATTGCTGAGGGTCAGAATTGAAGTGTTGTCAGCCTCGGGCCAGCATATTATCTTTGCTTCCAAATTAAAGTCCTGGATTGAACCTTGCATAGAATTTGCTCTATAATAGCTCAAACATCTGTGAATTTCTATGATTTTAATGTTCATATATCTAAGGGAGTGACAATATTAGTTTTCATTTATTTTCCCACACACTAACAGAATCACAGAGCAATTGAGGTTGGGAGGGACTCCTGGAGGTTACTTGGTGCAATCCCCTGCTCAAGCAGGGCTACCAGGAGCAGGTTGCCTAGGACCACGTCCAGGTAGCTTTTGAACATCTTCAAAGAGGGAGACTCTGCTACCTTTCTGGGCATGTGCCAATGCTCTGTCACCTTCACAATGTAAAAGTTTTCCCTGATGTTCAAATGGATCCTTCTGTGTTTGTGCCCCTTGCCTCTTTTCCTGTTACTGAGCACCACTGAAAAGAGACCGACTTCATCCTCTTTCCTCCCTTTCTTCAGGATTCTATTGGTAAGATTTCTTCCAGAGATTTCTTTAGTGTGCACAGTCCCAGCCTTTCTGCATATGAGAAATGTTCCAGTCCCTTAATTAACTCTATGGCTCTTCATTGGACTCTCTTTAGTAGCCCTGTGTCTCTCTTGTGCTGGGGAGCCCCAAACAGGACATATTATCACCAGGTGTGACCTCAACAGTTCTGAATAAAGGAAGAGGATTCACTCCCTTGAACTGCTAGCAGTATTCCTCCTAATGCTGCCCAGGATATCATTAGTCGTCTTTAATGTAAGGGCATATTTCTAGCTCATGTTCAACTTGTTGCCCACCAGAATCCCCGGGTCTTATTCTGCAGAGCTGCTTTCCAGCTGATTTGCCCCCCAGCATGTACTTGTGTGTGGGGTTGTTCCTCCACAGGTTGCACTTTCCCTTGCTGGACTGTATGAGATTATTATCACCCCATTTCTCCAGCCTGTCAAGGTCCCTCTGGATGACAGAATGACCCTCTGATATGCTAACCACTCATCCCATTTTTGTATCATCAGCAAACTTGCTGAGTGTGGACCATGCCCTGCCTTTAACGATCATACAGATCATTAAAGAAGATGCTGGATAAGAGTGGACTCAATATTGACCCTGGGGTACACTACTGCTTACTGACCTTCAAGTAAACTCATGCCACTGTTTACCGCTCTCTGGACATGGCTGTTCAGCTAGTTTTCAACCTTCCTGTCTAATCATTTAGCCCATATGTCAGCAATTTCTTGATGGGAATCTTTTTGGAGATAGTCAAAAGCCTTACTGAAATCTAGGTAAACAATATTCATTACTCCCCTTGTTGAAGAGGCCAGAGATTTCATCATAGCTATCAAACTAGTTGGGCATGACTTTCTTTTGGTGAATCCACAATGACTACTGCTGATGGTATTTCTTCTTTCATGTGCCTAAAGATAATCTCCAGGATTAGCTGCTCCATCACCTACCCAGTGGTCAAGGTTAGGCTGACCATCCTGTAGTTCCCTGGGTCCTTCTTGCTATTCTTGAAGATGAATGATACAGCTTTCCTCTACTCCTAGGGCTTTTCCCTGGAGCGTCTAGTCACAACAAATAACATATATGATTTCCAAAATAGTGAATGAATGTTCAAATTATGTTACAAAATGACAAAAGCAAGGGTATGTACTATGCTGGCCTGTGAAATAGCACACTAAATGAGACATTTTAAGAAAGCAAACATAGTATGTTCATTTTTCTTTTTCAATATTGCTGACTGATTGTTTAGGCTCTAAGAATTTCAATAGAATTGACTCTTCTGGAACTAACCCAGTCCCTGTTTAAAAGCAGGTGCTCTGGAGAACCTACTATTGTGATCATTTTGGTTCCCCAAGTAGCAGTGAGCTCACAGCACAGTCTTAAAGAAGTCCACGAAATCCAGTTGTATTAGAACTTTGCATTGTTAGGCTATGCAATTTGTCAGAATATACTAATGAATATGACCACAAATGAAGTTTAGGGAAAACCTAATGTTAAGTTTATGGAAAGTACAGAAAAAGTATGAGAAGTGCAGGAGAGATATAGAGCTGTTGGAGCAAGTCCAGAGAAGGGCCTGAAAAATGATCCATATAATGGAACACCTGTCCTGTGAGGAGGACAGGCTGAGAGAGCTGGGGCTGTTCAGCCTGGAGAACAGAAGGTTCTGAGGTGACCTGATAGTGACCTTTCAGCATCTAAAGGGGAGCTACAGGAAAGAAGGGGACAGAGTCTTTAACAGGGTCTGTAGCGATAGAACAAGGGTAAATGGCTTCAAGCTTAAAGAGAGTAGATTTAGCTTAGATATAAGGAACAAATCTTTTACAGTGAGGGTGATGACGCACTGGAACAGGTCACCCTGTGATGTGATGTGGTGATCCCTGGAGACTTTCGAGGTGAGACTGGATAAGGCCCTGGGCAACCTGATCTAGCTGTGGTGTCCCTGTTTATTGCAGGAGAGTTGGACTAGATGGCCTTCAGAGGCCCCTTCCAACTCTTGAGGATTCTGTGATTCTGAAATACATCGTCCAGTAAATGAGCTCAAACATTGTTAACAAAACAGTAAACGGATTCAAGTTGAAACCTAGTTTCCAAATTCTGCTTTCTTGTTGTAAATTTCCTAGGCAGTTTTGCTCCCTAGGCTTGATGTGTATTATGCGAGCTTCTCATTAAAATAAAGGGAAGAATTTTAGGAAGAATTTAAAACATTTTTAAAAAGATTTGCTTCTAATTTTGTGATACTTGACCTCCACGTTGCATTCTGAAAATATCAAGTGTTATCACAAGTTAAAAAAAGATTAGTGACCATAAAACTGCTAATTCCTAGCACAGTCGTGTGATTGCATTGAATTGTGTACCACAAAAATTAAGCATATGCATACATTTGGTGGAGCTGACAAAAAGGAATGACAATAATCTAAAAGGAAATAATTCACGTCACTGCTGCTGTGAAAGCATTTATGTGCATAAGTTTGTGAATTAACAACAAACTTACATAAAACCTGTTCCTGACAGTGACCTTGTTAGTGATCACATGCAGTTCCGAAAGAAAAATGCTAAAAATAAAAGCAAGTCAGAGATTTCTTTATCGTTTGACTTATCTAACTTGATCAGCTATTTTTTTAGCAAAGATCTCAGCTGGAAGAGTGTTACTGGAAGGCTGGGAAGACTCTGGGGATCAGAGAGATGTGTAGAGATGAATGCTGGGGAGCATGTCTAGGGATCCATACCACTTTCACCCAACCCCTCTAACTCTGTGGCTGCACAACACAGAACAGTGTGACTTTCTGCCCAGATTTTCTGGACAAGAAGGGGGATCTCCCAGCTGGGAAGAGAAGTTCAGACCTAGGAAGTGTAAGGCTAGGGCAGTAAGCAAATCCTGAGTGTGTGTATGAAATAATTAAGCAGCGTATAAACTCTCATCTTGTTGGTTCTTAAAAAAACCCTCATATCCTGATGCCCTAGGAGTTGCCATTTAGTCTGTCTCTCCTGTGATAATTATCTGTTCTTTTTTTCTGCTTTTATCTTTCTAGCTGTGGATGGTATTGAGTATCATAAAATACCTATAAAATTAGGCTTCTAATACCAGTTAATCATATCTTAGTGCTAGAAAAAATTAAACAACTTTTATATAATTTTGGAAGATTACTTTTTCATAAAAGGGTAATAAGCAGAATTTATCTGAGCAATCTCTGCAGAAAATAATTCCTCCTCTGTGTTAACATTCAGTGAACCTCATATTCACTTAATGTGAGCACAATGGGATCAGCTGTCTTGTCAAGTTAATCTATAACATTAATGCAGTGTTCTATCCCACTTTTTCAGGCTTCATGCACATAAAACTTTAATAAATATAGTTTTCAGCAGAATGTTCTTGTGTCCATCAGTTACAAATGCATGGTTTTATCCCCAGACTAATAAAGTACCTCTATACCTTGCTGTTACCACGTATGGTTGATTCCTAAATCTTTTACAAAAGAGCCTGTAAATTAAAATGTCTTCTGTATGTACTCTGACATCAGTGTCTGGAATGTGCTTCAGTGCATATTAATACTGAGGTAGTATTTCTGGTTAGTTCTTACGCTAGTTTGATAGAATATAATATCTTTTTGAAAGTGTGAAGTTTGCCCTACAAAAGTGACAGCTGTGGTAAGATTTGGCTTTAGAAAAATATAGGTGAACTGTTAAGGGCTTAAACACTGTATGAAGTGTCATATAATTCTTCTGCAGACCCTCTGTAAAGAGTTTTAATTTTGTCTTTAGTCAGCTGACAGCTGTAAGAGTTGCCACTTATTCTTGACCAGTAATTACCTCTGAACCTCATACTGATGGCTGGCTTCTTAGATTCTCCTGATATGCATGCTAGAAGGTTGAAAACTGGAAACAAATCCTTTGCAAAGGTACCAAGAGATTTGTAACTTTGCACTGCAAATCAATTCAAACACTGTATGTGCTAAGTCTGTTCTCTCCTCACTCCCCACACTCATTTTCCCCTTGAGTTGTTCCCTGCATTTCAAGCTGCAATTAAGACTAACTATGAAAGCAATCAAGTTTGCTTGAACTTTTCTCCAGAAAAAGATCAATTGGCCAACTAAATGCATAATATTCTTGCGATGACACTCATGGATTTTTGCTAGACTACCTGATAATGTGTTTTATCAGAAACTGCTTAAGGTTTCAGATGTAATGCATTTATTTCAGTAAGTTACAGCAATACTTGCATTTCATCAGTATTATAGATTTTTGTTGTCACAAAACATTTACTTCAATGCCACCTCTATCCTACTGTATTCTTGAATTTTGAACTACATAGTACTGCCAGCCAGCAACCACATATTTATATTCCAGGATGACTGATGATTACAAGTCATGAGTTGGTTGGTTTCAGTTCTGTAACACTTTCATCTGAGAAGTGCAACTTTTTAAAATGTTGCCATGTCTGTCAGGTTTGTCTTTTAGTAGATACACTTCCAAAGGCAAGGCTAGAACAACTACCATTTTCTTTGCTGTTATTACTCATTCTATAGACAGCTCCTTTAGGAGCTGACCGTGATAAATAGCTAAATTTAAATTTAACCTTCTTTAGCTAGGGGAAATAGCCTCACATCTGTTAAAAGATTATTATCTGATTAGAACATTCCAGATCAGAAACAAGGTCAAGCCCAGGCCCCAGCAAAGTACACACACTGGTGTGCTGCAACAGTCTGTGCCCCACCAGGATGCTCACATGGAGGAGCAGGCTTATTCTGAATATCTAGACCTTTCTAGTAGTTATTGAACTACATATCTGGTACTATATATCTTGTACTTGGTGAACAGGGGACTGGAATTGTGGATTGTAGGAGAAGCAGAAGACCTGTGAGTGAAGGATGAACTTCTGTGCATGTTTGTGTTTCTGTTCATTGGAAAATGAAAAGCAGATCCAGGAACTGTTAGAAGTTTTCTGATTTTCCTCATCTAAGCTTTATGCTTATGCCTTCTTAAAGGCTCTTATTTATTTATTTTTTTCCCAAGCAGCTATATTCAACTAAATATTTACTTGTGGAGAGGTGTTAGTTGAGTATAAATTGTTGCTAGATTATCATGAATTACATCTTTCAGTATTTCTGTACTCGATGGTTTTATTTGATAAACACAAGTATTGTACTAAATATACATTTACATATTAATCTGGACTGTTCAGCCAAATTCTCTTTACAGTGAGCAGATCTGCAGTATGTAATATTAAGATCTTTTGCAGATAATTACACCAAGTAACTGTAAAAAGATATTCATATCAAATGCCCAACAGTGTGGCAGAGATGGAAGTTCTGCGATTTGCATTGTATCTTTTAGTATTTGGTAGCCCTTAGTTACCTCTTATGATCAAATTAATTACCCTTTTTCTAGTTTTGTCTCCATTCTGCATCTGAATTTCAACTACACAGATTCTGAACTCCTTCTTTAAGTGTGCAAACAACTTATGTGTAACAGTTTTCACTGACATAGCAAGGATAGGTATTTTTCTCCTATGAAGTTACTGCATGGAAAACTTTCTTTTCTCATTCAAGAAGGCAAATAATAAGCAGAGGGAACAAATGTTCTGCTACATAATTCCCAAGAAATTCTTCCTTGTATTGTAGAAAAATAATCAGGCTGTAACTAAAATCTATTAATTCTTGCCCTCGACTCAGAATTGTTCTTGAAATTTACCCTGTGCTTGTTGCTTAGAAGGTTACTTCAGACTAAACCAAGAGGTTCTGTTTCAGTTCAGAAACCTGACTGCAGATCTCCAAAGGTGTTTAGATCTTAAACTATTTTGATGTTTCTTTTCCAATTAAATTAATAGAAGATAGGGACATAAATCATTTAGCAGTTCTCAATCTGTTAGTTTTGAGCAAGAGAATTATCCTTGCTGGGATGCTGTCAGTAGTGGACAACAAATTTCAACAATGCCACTGTTATAGACTGCTTACATGTGTGGCTTTTAGACTTGTGTATGAATTTGATCAAATTTAGCCATGAGGTTGACACAAATTTTTAAGATGAGTCTGCGTAAGTGGATGCTGGTAGCTTCAGAGTAGAGAGAGAAAAAGAAATCGTACACAAGTTAGGCTAGGATTATGCACAAAGTTGGAAATGGAAGAAGGAAACATAGTATTGCAAGCAGCATAATTCATCAAGAGGATTATTTATAGGAAATTGATGTATAAGGAAAATTCTGTATGGGAGGTATGATATGACCTTGACGTGAGTGTGAAATACTGTGTTCATTTTGCTTTTTTTGAAATCAAGTTGGCTATCTGCTAATTTCAGTTACCCTGATGCTATGCCTCCAGTTGAGGTATTCCAACAAGAAAAATGATCTACAGTTATCACAATACTTACATGGGCCTGTAGAAACTCAGAGGGAAATTTCAGAAGACATTAAAATGTATGAACGTATATGTAATGATACAGCTGTGCTACAATTTTAACAATACACACAGAAAAGTGGTAATCAGTCTTTTTTTTTTTTCTTAGCACTGTTTCTTACGCAAGCATGTGTCAACAAGGAACCGGGCTTATGCTTTTAAAATACCATTTGGCTTATTAAACAATATGTAAAAACATTGTCTCTTTAAATAATGTGTTGCAGGTAACCATTGCCTACAGAGAGAGGAAAAAATAACAGAGAGAAAGCATAAGATACTTAGGTATTTCAAGTTACTAGCCAGGGCTGATAGAACATTTTGCATTAAAAAAACCTTCCAAAACAGGGCTTCTAGTACAAATAAATTTTTTGTAAAAGTGTAGCTGTTCTGTAGAATGTTATATTATTTACAGTAAACCTAACAACAACAATAAAAAACCCAGCAGCACCCAATACAGAGTTTTGATAAAGCTATTGTTTGTCTTCGTCAAAGCTTTGCAGGAGCCGGACAGAATTTAACCAATTCAAGCTTGCCAAACAATTTCACCTGAACTCAGTATCTCTGTTTCTCATCAAATGGCATGTAAGAAAGTGTAAAGCTCTATAGGGCGGGGCAGCTTTCTGTATAAGTCTCAGCTAGACAGGTACTCAAGACAAGTTTGGGAGACAAGCGAGGCATTGACAATTGCCTGGTTTTCCATTCCTTGAAATTCCACATTAAAGGATCAGCTGAAGTAGCAGCTGCTGTTCTGTGAAGTAGACACCTCCCAAATAACAGTGTTGCTTTTCTACGCCCTGGCCTTGTACAGCAATAAATTCATTCCCAGACCTGTGAGGTCATATACAAAATTAAGTCCTCAAAATGATGTAGGAGGTAAATTCAATTTGAATGCTGAAGCCTTTGGAAGCAAGGATCAAAGAGTAAATGTGATAAAATTCATTGTTGTTCTCTGATTAAAGGTGATACTGTAGGCTATATTGGCCTGTTTCATAAAATATTTTCTTTTGCTACATTTATACTCAGATCTTTAACTCAGTTAAAGGCTTCTGTGGGTGTAATCCACAAATATTTGAGACCTACGGTATTTTTAAGATTATTTTGTAAGGAATATGAATTAAATCGTCTTCCATCTACTTTGAGTTCTTTATCATGATGTTTATACCTATTAAGTCAGTTTATGAAAATACTGTGCTTGAACATCTGTCAAGGGATGAAGATTAGCTGAATAGACATAGGATGCCAGCATATTATATTTTCTGTTATCCTGTATACCGTAATTATCTTGATCCTCAAACAACTCTGCGACAGTTACAAACACTGTTGCAGACTTGTTGTTACTGTAAATTCAAAATTTATTTCATTTGAATCTCAAACTGGTATGCAACAAGACTTTCTTCCCTGCTCTTTTTTTTTTCCTCCCCAAAATGAAATTTGTTTGAAGAAGTAGATAAGCTAAGTGGCCAAACTCGGCAGAAACGTATGTCATAGAAAGTAGACGTACTCTGAATGGAGAAGTGTGACTAAATTTCATTGCTAGCTATAAGAGCAAGTGAATAATCATGAAACCATAGCAAATTTAAATACAAAGGGAGGAAGAGTCCATGATCCACAGTTGTAAAGGGGTTTTGAGAGTTTCCCTAGTTATTATTTACAATCACTAACTGGCTATTGAGGGTGAATAAAAAGCTGTGGCTTAGTCAGTGGCAACAACTGGGACAAGAAAAATTACTTGTCATCTTTTACTGAAAGTAAGCAGCCAAAAAGGCATCTTTGGTCCTCGGAAATGTGGAGTATCTTTGTAACTAGTTCCATCCTTATGGGTAAGTATCCTACCCTATTTGCCTCCACCACAAAAACAGTCCTCATCCTAGCTATTTTGTTTTATCTTGGGAGTGATTTAGTTACCACAACGCTGTATAAAATAATCAAATAGATGGATTGAAAAGCTTATTAGAAGAGTAGGAACAGGCCAAATTCTCCAGGAGCTGGCCAAGTCTTGGCTCCTGGATTTGGGCATGTGTTTGAAGGAACAGGAACACTGTGAAGAGAAAGAAAAAAATGGAGAGATGATCTTGAGGTCTGATCATTCTAGTCACATCTCACAAAAAGGACAGTAGAATTACAAGCAACCCCAAGAGTGGCTATATGGAATGTATAACCCTTTACCGTTGATGCGTGCACCAGAAAGAGAAGGGGTCTGACTCATCGCTCCTCATGATGGCAAATGTGTGTAGCTGTGAATGCTGCTCGTTAATTTTTGTGAATTTAGATAAATAATTGATCTTTGTTGCTTCACATGAAGAACTATGAAAAATGACAGAAGTTAGTAATACAACACATAAGACTATTTTGATGCATCCATTAAAAAAAATAATAATCCAGCTTCATGGAAGATCCTTACAATTTTTTGGTATGTTGATAACAAAGACATATACTGTTACCACAAGCATTTAGCAGGCCAAAGTCCAGTGGGAAAGCTAAAGTATAAGGGTGAATGTTGATGTAAAGACCAAATCCTGATTTCTTTGATGTTAAGAGTAAAATTTTCATTGAGCTCAATGGGACTGAGCTTTAGCGTACATGTTCTTGTTTCTTCCAAGTTAGGGTAGTCTTAACATTGCTCAAATGAACTGAACTGTCTTTGCTAGTTCTGCTTTGTTAAATAGAAGAAATATGTATGCTCAAAATAACCTCTTTAATCCAAATTGTATACTCACAAAATACTGAAAACCATGATAGTTTAAGCTGTAGTCTCATGTTACCATGCAAATGATTTCTTTCCTTCTTTTTCTGTCCACACAAAAACTCCAAGAAAAATCTGCAATCAACAGATGATGGTTTTAAAATTTCTAATATAGGAGATGGTTTTATTATTTAGTTTTTAACTTGTAGGTGTCTATAGCCATAAAAAAAAATATTGAAGAACACTTAAAAATAATATTTGTAACATATCATTTTTCATCCTTTCAAGCATTGTTGAAAGACTAGTATATTAGGTAAGGAAACAGCTTATCTTTTATATTAAGGAATGTTTTAGAAACATATTATAGTTTTGTGCATTAGAGGCACTGATTGATGGCTGTTTCTTACCTGAGATACTGGTGATGTAGTCATGTAGTCATATAGTCATTACATACAAGAAACAGCTTTAATACATGTTGTCTTTATGTGGTTGACTGTAATAGTGTTACATTTGAGCAGTAAAAGGGGTGGCCAGCAGGAACAGGGAGGTGATTGTCCCCCTCTACTCAGCTCTCATGAGGCCCCATATGGAGTACTGCATCCAGGCCTGGGGCTCCCAGTACAAGAAGGACATGCAGCTCTTGGAGCAGGTCCAGAGAAGGGCCACTAAGATGATCAGAGGGCTGGTAACTGGGCTTGTTTAACTTGGAGAAGAGAAGGCTCTGGGGAGACCTCATTGTAGCCTTCCAGGGCTTGAAGGGAGCATATAAACAGGAGGGGGAACAGCTGTTTACGAGGGTGGATAGTGATAGGACAAGGGTTTGGGTTAGAGATTAGGAGGAAACTTTTCACAGAGGGTGGTAACACACTGGAACAGGTTGCCCAAGGAGGCTGTGGATGCCCCATCCCTGGAGGCATTCAAGGCCAGGCTGGATGCAGCTCTGGGCAGCCTGATCTGGTGGTTGGTGACCCTGAACATAGCAGGGGGGTTGAAACTAGATGATCTATGAGGTCCTTTTCAACGCAGGCTGTTATTGATATATCATTTTATTAAATATGCAAGATAAAATCTCCTTTTAAATTCCTGTGCTGCAGAAGCAGTTAAAAACAAAACCATTTACAGAAAGTCAGAATTGCTATGTATTCCAGCATGGAGCCCAGAAAAAGAAGGGCTTTTTTGTGTCTTTTTATCTGGAAGAATACACCTCAGGAAGAAGAATAGTGACTTGGAAATGGAATAATTTGTCATGTTTTTGAAGAGTAAAAAATAAAGATTGGGTATAATACAGCTTGTAGCTTTGAAGGCAAGGGAGATCCATTTTGCCACAACATTTAAATTTACAATTTAAATCATTTTTTTCTTGACAAATTTTTACAAGAGAAATAAGCTTGCATTATTACCATAGACAAATATGCTAATTTCATTGCTATAGTTCAGAAAGCTTAAAGTTGGAATATTGACAAACTAAAAATGCATTTTAAATTGCTGCCTAACTCCCAGCAAATCTGGTTTTGTTTTCTTGGACTATATAAAATAAACCTAAAATTGCATGTATGCAGGGTTAAAGTAACCTGCACTATTTGACGTTAATTCCTAGAAAGTAGTTCAGCTGATGAAAAGACATGGCTGAGCAGCCGTACAAAGCCTTCTATCTCAGCTGGGGTAGTTTCAAATTTGCAATTGCATTTTAGAGATCAAATGCATTAAACTCTAAAGAAGCACAGGAAGGGTGACGGCTTCAAAGGTTTTTTCTTTAATTGAAAAATAAACATAAAACAAAACCTTATAATTTCTACAAATGTTTTAGAAGTAGTACAACTAATTATGTATGGTAAAAAGTGCCACCTGTTCAGAGAAAAATTTAGCTTTAACATTTAAGCTAACACTGCTTAACCATTCGTTATTCTACTCAGATCAGGTCTAAAAAAGTCCATAATGCATATATATGGCTGCATATATCTGCATAGATTATGCACTAAGCATTTCAGTTTATATTTACAATTCGACTTCAACTTCTTGAAAGTAGGTCTATTTGCATTGCTCCTAATTCTGCAGTAGGTGGCAGTGGGTAGTGAAGAATATACAACAATACACAGTTTCAATGCCATCATATGCTTAAGATAAGCTTTAAAAATGGCCAAGAGTTTGTTGCTTTTGGGTTACACATGTACCAAACAGAAAGGAGCTGTTAAGCAGAATTTCTAAATTGTCACGGCTAATAAGAAGCTTTTGCAAAGGGCTATGAAAATGAATTAAAATGATGATCAAGTCCAATGAAGATAAAAGTACAGTACATTTCTCTAACTAAATATAAAGGGAAGTTCACACACACGCAGAAAGATTGAACTGAAGGCAGGAACTTAGGAGAAATTTTGGTTCTGTAAGGTGGCTCTATAAACTAGGAGAACATAGTGAACATGGTTTACAAATAGAAGATGAAAACAGACATTTCAGTTTTTCCTGAATTGTTTGTATTTTAATTTTCATTTGCGAGTTGGCTTTTGCAAATAGCGCTGTAGTTGATGAAACTGGAAAACTGTGGGATAGAAGAGAATTTAGGCACCATGGTGGCAGTGCATTCAGTAGATTGATTCTGGGAGATGACAACAGAGCTCCGGTTTTGTGTTAGTTGTACACCTGAAACATGGGAACTTAAGTGTATACAGAACGTGAAGTTGGATGAAAAAAAACATCAAAGAACATTCAATGCCTAGTTTATTATTGATTCTTGTTTCTTGTTTATCTGAAAACCTAGCTTGGTTGGTTCCTATGGAAAGTGCTCAATCAGCAGTTGATTATTCTCAGAATTACACCAGCCCTCAGCAGCACGCTTTGAGTTCTTAATACAGAGACTGAGACTTTTAGAAGTGCAAGGCATCAGCCAGCTCACATCTCAAATATTTTGAAACGGCAGTAGTTAAAAGCTCTTGTTTTGTTTTGTTTCCCATTTTAATTTCCAATGTTTTGAAGTGGGCAGCTGGACGGTGTTTAGCACGTGGTGTTGTGAAAAGCCTGGTCATGCACACTGCTGGACTTTGACTTTCAGACTAGACAAAGTAAAATTCCTATTGACACTGTACAACTCTTTTTTTGTTTATGATTTTGTCACAAAACTCTCTCTGAAGAATTCACATAAGTGAGTAGTAAGAAAACATTGAACTAAATAAAATAGCTGTACTTAATGTTAATTCACTCTGAATTAATACTTTGAATTAATACTTTATGCTACAAATAGATAGTAAATCAGCAGAAACAGGCAAAATGCTGACTTATTTAAAGTCAGCTTGAGTTTTGCCATTGACTCAGTAGTAATGAGATTATTGTAACCTCACAATGTTAGTTACTCATCAGCTAGTTATCTGCACAATTAAAAATAAGAGTAACTTTTTGATAAAACCAATAATTTTTTAACATGTCTTTCAAAATACAAAAAAAAAAAAAAAGGAAAATGTGGAACATACTTAAGAAATAAAGTTGCAAGCAACAGACATACTTTATTTTGTATTCTGTTGAAGGAAAGACTCTAAAGCTGAACCTAAAAAGTAACGTTGCTTTCGTTTAAAAATGCTCATTTTACAAATAAAGAAGAGGAAATCATTGAACCTATTGAAATGTGGCTGAAATCTTTCTTCATTTACTTCTGCATCATTCTAGTTTTATGTTGATAAATTGAATGTTCTCAATGAAATTGTGCTAATTTAAGGTTGAAATCATTCATTAATGGCTGTGCATGTGTGGATGTCTTATTCCTTGATACTCTTTTTGCTGTGTGTGATGCAACAAATATTGCATTGTCCTCTTGCAAACCAAATGGTGAACATCTCTGTGATGAGTTTCCAGCCATGCTGAGCAAAGTTCTCCATAAAATTATTTGGATTTTCCATTTTGTATGTTGCTGTTTATGGCTTTTCTTAGACTTTAGAAACACTTGATTCTTGTTGTCCAATTAAACTTGATTTTCTCCCTTTTTCCTAAAAGTATGATGTTATCTATCAATGAGATAGTTTCTATTCATATGATTTTACCATCAATGTTTCTTCATTATGGATCTTTGAATGACTGTTCTTGCTGTGAATATATTTTAGCAATTCTTAAAAACTGAAAGTTATTCTTTTTTTTAAGTATCTAGGAGTTTGCATCTCCAAATTTCTATAAGTTACTTGAGGAGAAAATTAAAAGACAGTGTATAACACCCAATGTCAACTACAATTTTTTCATTCACAAACAGCTCTTGATTTAAAAACGAAACCACTAGCTGAAGCATTGCTCCCTATGGTTGGTTTTTTGTTTGTTTGTTTTTTGTTTTTTTTTCTTCTCATTTTGTATAAGTAAAAACAAATTGGTATTGAAAAATTCCAGTCTTTCTTAGGTCATTAGGAGGAGTTTCAAAAATACCCTGGTACTGAATTGGGCTGCAAGTCAAAGAATATCTGTAATATTGAAATATAAATTATACAAGATAGCCGATGAAAAAAGTCAGTGCTCTTTAAAATGATGTGTTGTTGTTCTTTCAAGAAAAAATGTCACAATTGATTATATGTGTTTTTAATAGATTAATGTAAATAAATTAAATTAGGAAAAGTAATTTTGATTATCTTTATTGTTAACCTGACTACACCTTTCTGCTTGTACAGATAACTGCAGATAAAAGCTCTTCAGGACATGTGAATTGTGCTTGCAGTGTCAGTGAACATTAGCAGAACATCTGCTGCAGACTGGACTTGAAGTCAAGGTATGACTTAATTTGCCCATGCACAAATAAACAAACATAAAGAGTTAAAGTGTGAGAACATCCCAGTAATGGTAAGGGACTGCCTAGAGGCTAAAAGTTCTGAATTAGTCTAATGCAAGTCACAAATGTTTTGCACCTTTTATGCTTTGAAATTCTTCTGCTTTGACACGTGTAGAAATCTCTGAAATTTTGAATACCCAAATACTCTCTCACTGCCTCTTTACTTTGCTTGCTTGCTAAAGATAAGGCACCATGTGTCAGGTCACCTGGTGAGATAGAACTTAATCAGAGCTGAATTTGGCCTAAACTATCTCCATGAAATGGAGATAAGTGTGCCTCCAAGTAGTGAAATATGTGAGTAGCCATTGCTAGTCTAGCAGATCCTGAATTATAGTTATCCAGATTAATAGCATGCTATTGACAAAGAAGCACTCTGACTGAATTCTTTGTTAAGAATATCTAGAAAAATTAATAATGATGAGAAAAGCTTTCTTTTTGCAAACCCACAAGTAGCTTAGAGCTGGGAATGATGAATGATACAAAAAAATGTGAGTAGGAGGTGGCATGTTCTTGAACAGAAAGTTCTCCAGCACACTTCCCCACCTCCCTACGCAATCTCAGTTTTTAGATACGTATGCAAATTCATGGCTGCTTGTCTGGTAGTGGAAAGACAGCTGTGGCTCAATATTAGCACCATTTTTCCCTTTCTCCTAAAAGTTCACAAAGGATAAGACTGTGATATGATCTTTTTCCTTGTAATAAGGGCTCAACTTTTTGGCTTAATGTGAGCAGTAGCATAAGTTCCTGAACATCTGGCAGAAGTGTAAGAATGTTGTTTGCTCTGAAAAACACACACACACAAAAATACAAGCTTGGGAAAAAGGCACTGTTAAAAGTAGTGATGCAGTTGACATCTCTTAATGCAATTATTTTCTCTATGTGTTGTTCAGTTTTGCATAAATATGTCCTACTACCCTTCCTGAATCTAAAATAGTTGGAGAATCATTTTAAAAATATTTTTCTTAAAGATCAATACTAGCTAGCCCTCCTAGCTACTATGGTGTCACAAGCTTCTTCATTCCTAACACTAATGTAATTAGATTGGTCTTCTCAGATTGAACGAGCTAAATAAAATAATAAAGATTTAGATGTAGTTCTAAGGTTCAGTTTGTTGTACTGTGTAATTGGTTTTAAACAAAACTGTATAGTGATTTCTTGGTAACGTGACTGATGTTTATGGTTTATTTCTTTTTATTTTTCCTAGCTTCCAATTATCTTCCTGTATGATTTTATAGAGGTTTATATATCAGTCAATTCTAACCTCTTAACTCGATTTTAATAGCTGCCAGAGGTAGCATGTCTCTTCCACTACTTGTCATTTCTTATTGTCATTTACTTTTCCTACCAGTTTGCAGCTCATGTGATGGTAAAGAGGGGCATTTTCTGTGATTACTCTTTTTTTCCCCCCTTTTTTTTTTTTTTTGCTATGTTTTTCATTCATTGCTTATTAAGAAGTTTTGCTTTAGAACAGGGCTATTTTAAATTGTTGAAGATAAATTCATGCAGTAAACACTTTGACCAGAAATCCATAAACCATTTTGGTTCTGTATTCTAATTCAGGAGATGATCTGTCAGAATTAATTGAGAATGCCCTAATGTAATCAAGTCCAGTTCATTAGGCAAACATTTAAATTATTAATTTAAATGCTGGATAGTTCAACAGCATTATGACAGTAACAAATACCAATGTCTTTTAATTTTTAAATTCCTCCTGTGTATAGAATTGCATAACCTACTATAGCTTTTGCAACTAGACATAAATAGTTTTCACCTTGCTAATATTTTATCTTCTTGGAGTCTGTTAAAGTATTCAGCTCAAAAAAGTGTTGTTGTTTTAAATTTGCCTTTTTAAGCACAGAATGCTTAAGATTAATGAAGCATAGGTTGTCATTCCCAATCTTGTAACTCTTCTTTGGATTAAGAACACTATAAATTAATGTATAATTATGTAGCATAAACCTAGTATGATAGTATTTTAGCCATTCCCACTCCTTCAGTGGTGAGAAAAATCTCTTCATAAAATGAACTAATACCGCTCCCATTTTCAATTGCCTTCTACTGCTGTAGTCTAGGGCATAGGAATTTCCTGAAAATGAAGTAAATGGGGAGGGAATAAAAGATGAGGGCAACTGGTTAAGGAGACTTGTGAAGCATCAAAGTGAATAGCAGTGGCTTTGAGCTGAGGATGTAGTATATCTTGAAAAGGCTGTGCTCAATCCATCCATTTCAGTTGCTATAAATGCAATGGCTGGTGTCTTTCTACTGAAACTGAGCTAGCTAGTTGAAGAAAGTCACAAGAAGTTTAAAATACACTAGATAGAACTGTGAACAATGGTTCCACCTCTATGATCAGGGGCTAAGCATCTCCTTTCCTGACATCAGATCTTTCTGGAAAATGCTGGTTCAAAGTAAGCATGGTAAAAATGTCAAACCAGAGGAATTCATTTTGATCACTTGTTACTCATGAAGCATCCATGCAGTCACTCAGGTATTCATGTAATGAGTTGGAGAATGGCAAAATAATAATAATAATAATAATAATTCAGTTATTTTGTACTTGAGTCTGAACCTAACTTTTTGGGCTTTATGTAGTGACTATTATATTTAGCATATGCTACAGTGATTATCTGGAGGTGGAGAAGAAATGTATTTCCTTTCCAAATACCTCTAAACTCTGTTGATGAACAATTTGAAGCCTTCTGAACTTACCTGAAAAACTGTCCTTAGGTTAATAATACATCTCCTCAATCACTAATGAAACCCACATGTCATTTGTAACTGTAGTGACAAAAGGGGTACCAACGTATAAAAGCTGAACAACCAGGTGTAGTTCTACCCTACTCTTTCTCTTCCTTTTCTATAAAGATATCTTATTTTATGCTACAGTATTATACAAAAGTGGCCTAAGGATGTCATCAGGTGAGTGAGCTTTATATCAGAAATTATTTTAGTTCAGTAATATAGAGCTTCACCTATTATTATTCTTCCTATACAGCTTCATATGTTGCAAAGAAATCTGTTCTCTAAGTATTACTTGAGTTCTGATTATTTCTTCTTCTTCCTCTCTGAGTTGCCCATCCGGGCAACTTTAGCAGTATCCTTTTGCATATCAGCTTTATGTGAAATCCAGGCAATCTCAGATTGCTGCCTTAAGCCATACCTCTTTTGTGTAATTAAGAATAGATTCTGTGGGGTTGATATGTCTACTTGTGAAAATGTAGGCAATGAGTAAAGAAGTGGCAAGTGTCTTTGCCCTGAATGTCAGGGTATGTGTTGTACCAACTTCAGGACTGACAAAGGATATCAACTTAATGGAAACTGGGCAGTATGCTGCTATAATTTCTGGAATATGCTTGCTGATAGAGTAGCAGCTGTAAAACTATAGTCTTGCCACATGTCACCTTTGCTGCAGGAACTTTAATGCACATTTTGTTCAGCATTTTTGATTGCAAGAGCTGAACTTTGCATTCAGCTGTATTTCTTTACACTAAGCTTCACCTAGCTTTTAAATATGTTTATATTGTATACCCAACCTAGTCTTTGATTTTCTACTTTGAAGCGCTCTGAAGATTTTTTAATCTGATTTTTTTAAATTATTATATATAATATAATTGTTAAGTATGGCACAGTGTTTTTAGCAGCATCAATTATTTAGTGTGATTTGCTTGTTTCTCATTATTCATGTTCACTTGAATATTAAAAATATTTGTTCAGTAATGAACAAGCCTTTGCCGTTTTTCAAATTGCAGCTCGCAGAGGTTAAGTTTACAGAAATGTTTGTTACAAGTTCTGTCTAAAACAGTGTCTTTTCTGACATTATTTTATGCATTGTTGGAAGGAAAGCAATTTTCTCTGAAAAGAGGAAGCTTCATTTAGTATGTGTGATGGACGGAATTAACAAAAAGTACATTCGAGCTGAATGTTGTGTTTTGAGCTGGGGAAGGATCGTTAAGCACTGAAGAGATGGATTCCACATAAAAATCCTACCAAACAGAAAGTGTGCAGCATCAGAGAAAGCACAGAAACTGAACTTAGTTTCACAGATAGAGCAGAAAGTACAGGAAGATGACACAGAAATGTGTGAGTAGAATTTTTAGAGAAGTGAATTCAACTGGGCAGAAGTTGTTAACACCAGTTCAGCATTCAGCAGACACCAGGCATACCAGATCCCATGCTTCTAGTGTGAGACTCAGTTGTCCCGCTCTCTGGCAGTCCTCCTTTTAGCATCAATCTCATGTACAATGCCTGAAAAACCTGTTGATTCCTGTGTATCCGCAGAATATGTGTGTCAGGGCTAGTTAGGAACACGTGACACATAAGTCCTAGCAGAAAGACCCAGGTGGCAGTGCTCTGCTGCTCTGACAGATATCTCGGTAGGATGCACACTGAACGAAGCCTGTTTGTTTTCCAGTAGCCTTACACCACATGTCCTCCCTTGTCACTTGATTTTACACACATACGTGCACATACACGTGCTCACAGTCATCCTCGACCATATGGTTTAGCACATGTATGTGCATACCCATTCTGTGACCTGCCAAACATGCCATTTTGCCTTTCCTCACATGCCCTAGCATGTACAGTTTCTCTGACAGAGAAATACGAGGCGTTTATAAGTAAAATCACTGCCAAATCTGAACTGGAACTAAATTTTATCAAAGTAATGCCAAGCATGGATTTTTATTTACATGGACTAAGCTTGTTTGGCCCAGTCAGCTCAAGTTTCTAAAAATATATCAGTAAAATGCACTGTAACATTCAGTGGAAGAACGTTCAGAACAACACTTCAAGACGATAGTGGCAAATGCTGGGTGCTTTTCAGAATAATTCTAACTTTATGGGTATGTGGAAATATAAATTTTGAAATGTTTGATAATTTTCCAGGCTTTCAAGTGTGATATTCTGCCAAAGTTTGCAGGATTTTTAAATTTGATGGAGCTTAGTAACCACATCACTCTTCCCATACTCCCATACCAGCCTGAAACACAGGAAACAAACTTTTTTTTTATCACTCTTTGTTCTGTGTGCTGAAAACAGTCCATGGAAAGCATAGTTACATCTGAGCCATTTTCATTCCCCCTTGTCTTTCTTGAATTTTAACTTGTAATAGTGTAAAAGCTACTGAGACTTCATTTTCTATCTTACCTGCTTTCAACCTATCTCTCATTCCCTTTAGACAATGGTTCCATTTGAACTGCTGATGTATTATGGCTTTCCTTCAAAATCTGAATGATATCAAGGAGAGTAGTCAAAACTAATGAGATGGCAGTGAAAGCTTAAGCATCTTCCCCTGGTTGTTTCATACCTCCGAGCAGAAAGATCTAATTTGACTCCCTAGCTTCAATGACGGCTAAATAGCATTGATGCTAATCAGCAAATAGTTTAAGAAGTTGTGAACAAGCCACAGTTCATATGTTATTCCTGTGCTCAAGCTGGTAGGGCTCACCTCTATATTCCAGTGGAAAACCACACAAAAATTATGACAAAACTAGGTCATAATGTCTAATAATAATAGACAATAATGTCTAGAAAGACAGTTTTTATTTTATTCTGTCTTTCTGTCCAAACAATTTTCTGAGGAAGATTTGTCTAAATTGCCAAAGAAAGTAAAGAACATTAATTGTATTAGAATTCCTATATTCACAAATTCCAGTGCTGTTTGAAAAATCTAGCATTTAATATTTTTAGGTCAAAATTTTAAAATAAAAATAAAGCGAGATTATTAAATAGCCTTCAAAAGACATGTTTAAGTAAGTTGTTATGTATTATTGGATGGCTTATAGATGATGAAATGTAGGATTGCTCTGGTATGTTTACATAGCATGCCAGTGTCAGTCTCAGGAACAGAACTAAAGAATCCCTAGTTTTAAACACATTACCTACAACTACTTTTTGGAAGAAGGGTTACTGTTTCCTAAAGGACTAGTGTGCATGTTATTATTGCTTTATAGCACTTTGGTTCTAAGTGCGTCCAATGCATTGAATAATAAAATAAATTAAGGTTTGTAAAGGATAACTGAACCACAAAATATTCCCTGAGGTAACCTTACTTTTAATAGGAGGTCTTTTCTTATTTAAAAATAAAATAAAATAAAATAAAATGAGTGGACCTCCTATTTTTATTTTTATTTATTTTTACTTTTTAAAGATCATTTTCTGCAGTAGATCACCATTTTTTGTCTTTTTTGTTTTTGTTTGTTGTTGTTGTTGCTTTGTTGCTGGTTTTTTTGCTTTCCATTTACCAGCATTTTTCTTATGTGGTTGTAAAGACCTTAGCTTTACTCAGAGGAAAAGCCTCATGCTGAGAAGTAAGGAATCCCAGTTGTATACTTAATCAAAGTGGCATGCTCCACACTTTGTTTCTGAGTAATTTCCGTAGCTAACTCATGTGATCTGTATGTTTTGCTTGCATGAATCAAGTCCAAAGTTTGAAACTGACTCAGTTGTTTGTCATGCTGACAGGCAAAGGAAGAGGGTTTTTGGGGAGGCAGGGGGGTGGCGTTCAACTCAATTCAGGCTGCTGAAAGGAAACAAAAAAGATTATTTGAAATCCATGTACACTAGGAAGAAAGATTAGAGATACCAAACAATAACTGTCCAAACAAATTGTTGATTGGAGTATCTGTATTAGGTGATGTTTGTAGTCTCTACATGTAGGATGATGGAAAACACAGATTATGGCAGTGAAAGTAGACCAACAATGGAGTCTGATTCTTTGTTTCCACTTTTCAAAAGCTTTTTTCCTCTTTTTCCTTTTTTTTTTTTTTTTTTTTTTTTTTTTTTTTGATAAAGCCCAGGAAATTGTTAGCAACATGCTGGTGGGAAACTATGGAAAAGAATATAAACTGTATCAATGGTGCAGTTCTTATCCCAAGAGCTGTGTAGGTGGGTGTGGGAATAGCATGCTTTCAATGTGAGCTGTTGCAATGAGATAGCATTGAGAAACCAGGGCAGAGAGCGGCACAGATTTAGTCTAGGGAACTAAGGGCTTTATCCAGCAGTAATGTGTATAAGGACAGACAATGTAGCACTTTATTTAGTTTAACAACAAAGAACTGTAAAAGGATTTGATAGTAAGGGATTGGCAGAAAAGCTGAATACATCTGCACAGTGCAGTATTTTTTTAAAAGGTATTTAAGTGATATACTTACAACTTGAAACAACAAAACAACAGCAGTTAAACTTAGCAAGAATAAGTGTGATTATTTTAGAGTAGGGTTATTTAAAAACAATTAAGACTTATTAGGGAAAGGACCCAGGAGGCAGCTAGTACTTCATTGAACTTGGGAATAAGATGCAAACAGAGGTGTCTGTGGAAAGGCAAGACTGATAAATCTTTTATACGAAGGTCAGTTTTACATACTGTATTTTGATTTCTGGATAAATTTATGGCCAACATTACTAGGAGATCACCCAAAATATATTAATCTCAATCTTCAGTATATAATTACTTGGTTTGACATTTCAAAGAAAACAAGTTTTGGATGCAACTTCCACAAAATAGTACGTGTTCATTGCCACTGCTGATATATTTGGCCGAAGTGTGAGTGGTCAAATGATTGTGTATATCAGTGGTAATTCTGCTTTGGGAAAGATTACAGAACAAGAAAATCAATATGGATCTTTCTTTTGCTCTTGTGTCTGAACACGTGTTCTCTTTCCAGCACAGTAAAATACCATCCTGGCAAGGCAGGTAAAAATGATAAGGAATGTGAACAGCTTTTCACATTTGTCATTTGATTGTAACAGGGAGAAACTTTGAAGATAAGAGCAAAAGCATCTCAGATGCAAAAAGAATGTACAAATGGGTGTTCAGGTTAGAAGTATGTAGATCTGAGTGGCATTGCTGGTAAAAAATATCTACTGAATTGAGAATATACATAGCTAACTGTCTCTGCAGTGTGTGAACCTCTCCCTAGACTTAAAGTACCAAATTTTATTTTATGATTTTGTGACCTGCATGACTTCCATTAGAGACTAAGCAGAAGCATCTAAACCCATTGAAATTCTTTTAAATGGAAAGATGCCCTCAGGAATCCCTCCTGTTGTGTATGAAAGTACAATTATGTGGTTAACATTTTGAAATGTAAGTGAATGGCTGCCACTCTGTGTATACTTTTTAGATTAATATTGTATAAAATGCTAGCCACATTGTCAATCACTGGAACAGTGCTTTTTTCACTTTTGATGTTCCAGAATAATATGACATCTTTCTGACCCCAAAATAGTCTACAGAGGTCTTCAGGCAGCCTGCTAGATATTCTAACACTACACCATTTACTAGGTAAGATTCCTAAAAACTTGAAAGAGAAAGTTTCTACATCTCCATTCCAAGTCTAAAAAGCAAACAAACAAACAAAAGAAAACAAAGATAGAAAATCTGAGAAGGTAAATGGAAACAATTAAACCATTTTGGCTTGAGTTTGAAGAGCAAAATTGAAATAAGAAAGTTGTTTTTCAGAGTCTTAAATGCATTTATAAGATGCACATTATAGCAGCATTCTTTCAATTCCCAGTGAGTAAACAGACTAGGTATGTCTATAATCCCATAGCTTCTTGCTGGACATTCACTACTTGTCTGCAAACGGCAGAAAGGCTAAATAAAATTAATGAGAAAAAATATCTTCTGGACTGGGGGAAGGGAGGTTTAGAGGCAAAACTGGGGTGAGTAGAGACTTCTTAGCAACATATTTTCATTTATTTCACTGTAATATCTTTTTTTTTAACTGCATATACTTCAAAGGTAATGCAAAATTGGAATTACGAATATCACTGCTTTGTAGTGAATGTATTGCAAGATTCTTAAATAATTAAATTATGCGAGTTCTTAAAATGGAGTGTAATTAGTCATTAATGAGCAAAATCTATTGCTGTGCAGAGTTGATATACTCCACACAGACTATACTTAAGTTTTACAGGGTTTGGTTTAATTTCTAAATGCATATGTGTGGTAAAAATCAACTGTTGTATATCTTCTAAGATAATCCCTACATTAACTAGTATGTTATATAATATAGCAAATATTTAATTTTACTATAATAAATTATAAATTTGCCGATGACTCAGTTTTCGGCTTCTGTTTAATTAGGATCTTTGTTTAGAAACATAGTCAAGGAAAGGTTTGATGCTAACAAGGATTAGTAAGTTTAATAAGTTTAACTGGCTTACAAAGTTGTTGGTTTTTCATTCACAAACCCACATCTCAAATTCACTCTACACAAGATCTACATGAAAAGCATTGTCATCTAATGGCCCTCAGATATAAGAACATACTATAGTGCATCTTGTTCTTAATGAGCATTAGTACTAGCAAACAAAAGCTTACCTTTTAAAGTGTACAAGCATAAAGGATAAGCAATGAGTAGAACATGATGCTTTCATGAGACCCAGGCAAATGAGTATTCAAGGATCTGCAAAGAAATTTACATTTCTGTACATGGACTAAATTTGCTAATAGTGATCTGAGTAGGTGTCTTGCTGAAAACAGTGAACAGCACCCACCATTAAAAGCCTTCAGAGTTATCCATATTGCTGAATTAAGCCAAACAATAGTGGAAGCTTCTTTGTATTTTTTGTTTAAAAGAATCCTTAATAAGCAGGAGTAAAACAGAAATAGACACATAAACTGTTTCATTAAGAAAGCAGGTTTTCTTAATGTTGGCACTTCTGTGAAAAGTTAATCTTGGTTAAGTAACTACCATGTGTTTAAAACTGTTTTACATGATTTCATTGTAGGAGTTTGCTCCACATGTTGGTCATTAAAAGCTCTATAGTGAGTGCTCTGTTTGGTGATTTAATTAAGGATATTGCCAAGATGGCCTTCTCTTCTCCAAACTGAAAAACCCCAACTCTCTCAGCCTGCTTTCATAGGGGAGGTGCTCCAGGCTTCTGATCATCTTTGTGGCCTTTCTCTGGACCCACTCAAGTACGTCCAAGTTTTCCTTATGCTGGGAACCTCAAGCTGAATGCAGTACTCCAGGTGGGGTCTCACAAGAGAGGAGTAGGAGGGAATCGCCTCCCTTGACTTTTTGGGCATACTTCTTTTGTTGCAGCCCAGGATACTTCAGACTCATGTCTAGCTCTTCATTCACCAGTACCCTCAACTCCTTCTTTGCAGGGCTGCTTTCTATTCACTCATCTGTGCTTGGGATTCCCCTGACCCAGGTGCAGAACCTAGTACTTGGCCTTCTTGAACTTCATGAGATCCACACAGGCCCAACTTTTGAGCCTGCCAAAGACTATATGGATATCATTCGTGCCCTTCAGCATGTCAACAGCACCCAAAAACTTGCTGAGGGTGCACTTAATACCACTGTTCATGTCACTAGCAGAGATGTTAAACAGTATTGGTCCCAGTACCAGAGGAGTCAGTGGTCTCCACTTGATTTTCAAGCCATTGACTGCAACTCTTTGAATGTGATCATACAGCCAATTCCTTATTCACTCTTCATCTCTCAAATCCATGTCTCTCCAATTTGGAGATGAGAATGTTGTGTGAAACACTGTCAAGTGTTCTGCGCAAATCCGAATAATTATGCTAATTTCTCTTCCCTTATCTACTAATGCTGTAACCCCATCAGAGACCACCAGATTTATCAGGCACAATTTGCTCTTAGTGAAACCATATTGGCTGTCACCAATCACTCCTTTGATCTCTCTGTGGCTTAGCCTAGTTACCAGAAAAAGGATGTTCTTCATGATCTTGACAAATACATGGCTCTCAGAGACTGGCTGTACTGTAGTTCCCTGGGTCTTCCTTTTCTCCCTTTCTGAAAATGGATGTTATGTTTCCCCTTTCACTTCTCAAGTGATGGAGAGAGTAGCTTAGCAACTTCATCTGCCAGTCCCTTCAGGACCCTCAGATGCATCTCATCAGTTCCTGTGGACCTGTGCACATTCAGGCTCCTGAGGTGGTCTCAAATCTGATCTTCCCCTTCTGTGGTCTGTCCTTCATTATTCCAGTCCCTGCCTTTGTTAGTATGACTAGAATGAGACTGGGAGAAGAATGATGCCAGTGTTTCAGCAATTCAGGGTATAGCATTAGGGGCCAGTGCACAGTAAATGTTTCTCATCAGAGGTAAAGGAGAAAAAAATGTGATCTTTCCTTTGTTCTTCTTTCCTGAAATACAGAAAATTCAACTTTAATGTAAGTATTCTATCTTTCTGACTGTGAAGGTGACCAATGATTTGCACAGGTTGTCCAGAGACTCAGTCTCAGTCCTTGGAGATACTCAAAACTTGATTGGATATGGCCCTGAGCAACCTGTGTGGTCCAGAGGTGCCTTCCAAATTAAGTTTTTTTCTTCCTCAACAGTTAAAATGAACATCTTCAAAAGCAATGAAATTATAAGTGATTAAAAGAATTTGTTTTTCTTTTGTTAATGACATCAGTCCATCTAAGAGGTTGAACTTTGAAAATGCAAACAGTCTTGAGTTTTATAAGTGAATAAGAGAATAATACTCAGCATTTTGTTATTCCAAAATATGCTTGGTGATACATGCTCACCAGGCATGGTGTGACTGGTTCATTTGCCTCAACATAAGAACCAAATGAGGAAACTTCTATACATGGAAACTTCTATAATAGGAGAATTTAAAATTTCCAAAATAAGGTTTAGTCAACCTAGTAAAGACATATTTAATATGTACAAATTGTATACAGAATTATATTAATCATCCAGTTCAAGAATTTGCATTAAAAAAGGAGATAAGCAATAGAATTAAAAGCTGAACATACAGTTTTGTGAAAGTGTTGGTTCAATCAAAGACTCGTGCAATTCTGAGGGGAGAGGTTCAAAATGCTGTGTTATATTTTTCTGTAGGATCATTCAAATTATTAATAATAAGCACATAGAATATATGGGATGATCAAAAGGAGTTCTGATTTGTGAGTTCAGCATAGTCTTTCATGTATTTTATTCTTCCAAATTTTCATCAGGTCCATAATCTTCTTCCTACAGGAATATTCTTGTTGAAGAGAAGGGAACACTAGGGGAACATTAGTATTTGGTTAGGATGTGCTACAAGTCCAACCTTGCCCTAAAATGTTGGAAGTTGATGTAAGGATTAAGAATATGTGGTGGCTGTATATTTGCTCAATTTATTTCTGCTATGTACAGTGGAGGAAACTGTTGCTCTGTTAGTTTTGCTTGTATTGTATTCTTGCTTCAAATATTATCAAACACCCACAGAATAGGAAGTTGAATCATTTTCAGTATTTTAATGAATAATTATTGATAATTAATCAATTAAGACTTTTGAAGTTTGTTTTTTTTTTCTAGAGGATCCTTTGATAGTCACTATAAAATTTCAAAGCGTTATCACTATTTAATAGTGATTAAATCTAAAACAATATAGTTCAAACTCTTAAAAACTGGTAGATAAGCTGTTTTCTTGGCAATGTTTGCAAAACACACACACTGAAAAATGTCTTGTTTTTAAATTTATGTTAAACTGGTAGCAAAAATACATATGGTTACTTTCACTGCTGAAGATGTGGTGCTGTGTGTTGATCATCCTTTAGTGCATTTTGAATGATAGTTAGTCTGTGGGGACCAGTGAAGACCTCCAATTAATTATTACTGGAGAACATGAAATCATAAACAAAATTCCTTGTAATAAATTTTTAAAATGAGATTGCATGTTTTATTTACGGTACTGGTCCATTTTGGGGCTTTAAATCTATGAACGAAAACAAACATGCTTTTTATCAAACTGAAATAAAAAATATCAATAGTATTTCTTTCTTATCAAAGTAGGACACAATATATGAACTGGACTTCTAAATAACTGCAGGAGGAAAAGCAAGGGAAGAGGAAGAAAAGATTTAGTTTTCTCTTTTTTATAGAAACTAATTGAGAATATATGTAAACAATGTGGAAAATAGCAAATGCTTCCAAGATGAGAGACAATTATTAACCATCAAGGTAGCTGATATGAAGGAATTACTTTATAGGAAGTATTTATTAAAAACAGAGCTATTAGCTAAGAACTCTCATAATTATCACATGTATTTGCATCAGAAAGTGGATTGGTTTATGGCAGAAGAGCAGCAACGCTGAGCATATGGGATAGTTTTAAATAAGTTTGGAGCCAAAATCCTAACAAACATACAGCTGTGTTTCTTATCCCTTAGGGATCATAGATGACAGTACAAAACAAAAAAGTGAAGTATAATAAAATAGTAAAATGAACCAAGAATCATAGTAGTCCTTCATTAGAGTCCCTTATCTCTTTTTTTTTTTTTTTTCACCCTGACTCCCATTCATCTTTCAGATTGCAGATAAAATCTATCTGTCTGGAAAATGCAAAGAAAACCTAATAGATATGCTGCAGTTTAATGGACAAATATTACAAGATGAGACTAAGTGCTTCTTCCATTGAAATCTCATGTAGAAATTCTATCTTTTCTTTTTTCCTCCTATGAATAATATGCTTTCTTTCCCCCATTCTGTCAAGAGGATTTATTTCTCCTTTCATCTTATCAAATGGATTCACCTTTTTCTCAACTCTGACTATTATCAATTTACCTACACCTGCACAGGACAAGGATATCTCAAAATGGTGTCTGATTCTGGGAGCTGTGTCACCACACCATAATATCAAAATATGTTTTAAGCAAAAAAGTTGATCAGACTGATGAGTATCTACTGAAGACTGCAGAGATTTTGGAGAGTTTAATGCAGAAGTATCTACAAATCTAGCAACCTGGAAACTGCTATTAGGTGGATCTGGTAGGTCTTAATCAGTAGATTGGACACCTTTTACTAATGCCATACATTTTGGCACTAGCCAAATAGAATGCCATATCCATCACCTACATTGCTGTTTTTCTTTTTAATCCATAGGGCATTATAAAGTTACCGTTACAGCATCAGGACAATGCTGTGTGCCACTTGATATTCTTAAATTTCTTTAATATCATTTTGATACCATTCCATGTAGTTTATACAACTCCTTTCATCTTCATTAGAAAAGGCATCATTAAATCATTTTCCCACTTCACACTAACTTTGTTTTAGGTGCATTACTATTCTCATGGAGCTGTGGCTACTTACTTGTCCTCCTGACAGCAAGCCTGGATTATCAATATTCAGACCTTTAATACACAGAAGTTTATATGTCCCCCTAGGTGTTGAAGAAAAAAATCAGTCACAATGCTCTCATCTCTGGGCCTGAAAAATGGGCATCTACAGACAGGAAATACTTGTAACTGTATTAGACAGTGACTTCAAGGATGAATCACATGCTGGGCAGTCCTAGACAACCAAATTAGAATACTAACATGCTAGACGTATTAGAATACTAATATGCTGGGAGCATCTCTCCTATGAAGAAAGGTTGAGGGAACTGGGCTTGTTTAGCTTGCAGAAAAGAAGGCTCTGGGGAGACCACATTGTGGCCTTCCTGTACTTGAAGGGAGTGTATAAACGGGAGGGGAAACAACTGTTTACATGGATTGATAGTGATAGGACAAGGGGGAATGATTTTAAATTAAGACAGGAGATTTAGGTTAGATGTTAGGAGGAAGTTTTTCACTCAGAGGGTGGTGACGCACTGGAACAGGTTGCTCAAGGAGGTTGTGAATGCCCCATCCCTGCAGGCATTCAAGGTCAGGCTGGATGTGGCTCTGGGCAGCCTGGTCTGGTGGTTGGCGACCCTGCCCATGGGAGGGGGTTAAAACTAGATGATCTATGAGGTCCTTTTCAACCCAGGCCATTCTATGATTCTGTGTTTCTCTGTCTGAACGTATTTAAGATTATTAGAAAAGTTGTACATGGGTCACCCTGAAAGTAATGCCTCATATTTATTTCCACAGAAGTGACAACATAAACAAAGAGTGCAATTACACTGTTAGGTAAAACGCATTCTCAGCTAAAAAACACTGTCTTTCAATATAGTCACCACCATTAGCTGTGCATTTTTGCCAGCAATGAACAAAAGCCTGCATTCCATGCTCATAAAAATCAGCATCAGCAGAGGTGACTTGTTGCCACTGCTGAAATACATCACCTACTGTTTCACTGTACTCACTTTCACTGTTTGGTCTCCATAAACATTCAGCAAGCATTCATGAATATCAGTGGGTGCAATTTTTTCTACATAGAAGATTTCAATTATACCCCTTTGCTTCATCCACACGTCTATATCAGATGCCATTTTGTCAGACTGCCCTTTGCTGCTATCTGCCACGTGGCAACAGTAAGTAACAGAATAGTGGTGGGAAGGTTCAACCTCTAGTGCCATCCCAGCGACATCTGTCTCTGATGTTGCAGGCCAACATAAGAAAATAGGCTGCATTACTTCTGGGGCAGCCCTCTTATATACTTGTATGAACGTAACAGAGGTTTTGGAATCTGTATCTTGTGTTCAGGAACATATCTGTGGAAAACCACCAAGATAAGGCTAAAAGGATTAGTGTAAACAACTCTTGCTGAATAATCTACTTGTACTGCAACGGTGTTGTAACCAAATCTAGAAATTAGAAGTAGAAAGGAATGATTTCCGAAGAATTTTTTTTAAGTAAAACCATTCTTAGTGGTTCAGAACAGGCTGGGAGAATTGTGCTTAAGGTTAGTATCTAAGGAGGGCTAATTCACAGAGATGAGTACGTGCAAGGAGCCACATCAGTGGTAGTCATGCAATGCACAGGATATCTGGTTAGTCAGTCCCTCAGACACTTTCAATGCCACAGACCAGTGGTCAGCTGAAATAATTAATTTTTCTTACCATTCTTACGGAGGTAAATACCTGTTCCTCACTCTTATTAAACCTGCTGTTACAGAATTATGTTCTCTCCACCACTGCTCTACAGAATGTCCTTTCAGCACTGGGGCTCCTCTGGAGTTTTACCAGTGATAGTGTAGACGCCATCAAGTACAAAATTCTGGAGTTCTGAAAAATGTCAATGCAAGAAATCTGCTTTCTTTTTATAATTTAAGTTTCTGACATTCCCAAAATTTCTCTTCCAAATAATTGATACAAAAAAACTGTTTTAAAACTGTTTTAAAAGGAATGTTTTCAGTTGTTTTTGGATCATGTAAGAAAGATGAAAAGAATATTCTATTGTGGTAAACACTTGTTTTATAAAAATAAACAAATAAAATATTCCTGGAGTATTTAGCTATCAGTATTTGAAGGCCTGGGCAGCATCTGAAAGACAGGGGGAAACAAAAAAGTGGATTTTGTTTGATCTTCTCAGGGATCAAAGGGACAAATACTGTCTGTAGGGATGAAAGTGTGGAGAAGTGTTCTCCGTGCTGTCTGTTATATGGTTATTCATATGCCCTTGTTACATGTTAGAGCTGCCTGTACCTGACCCTCTGTCATGTTTGGGAAAAGGAAAAAAGAAACCGAGTATGTATACAATGCTGCTACTGTGAAAGGTTTCTCATTAATCAGACCTAAAGAATAAAATTTTAAAGTTTGTGAGGGGAATAGTGAAATTGGCTTTTTGTTTGTCTTAAGCAGTATTGACTTCAATTGACCATGACATAACTGTGGCTTTGACTTTTTCAGAAATTATTCAATTTCAAAAATTGTTTGATTTCAAGCATGGGAATGTACAGAGAACCAACATTGCCTAAAGTGTCTGCTAATTTGATATGTTGGTCATACACCTAAATCTTAGATGACAAACATTGTGCGACGAAATTCTGAAGGTATCTTCTAGTGTACTGAAATATTATATAAATTACTGAAACTAGGTGAGGATAATTTTAGCAATATCATTCTCTTTCCAAAAACAAATTGGGATTTGTTTTTGGACTATCCAAACACACTTTAGTGAACTACGCAACTTTGTAATATACTATATTAAGATACAACACTTATCTCTTCTGTATCTTTGTATGACTATGTTGGTTGGATATTATTGATGTGGTGTATTCTTGTAGAAGGCATATTCACTAAGTAATCCTCAGGACTGAATTCCTAATTAAGTTTGTAGTTATATGACTGCACATACATTGTATTGCTAGGAATCTGTATACTGATGTTACCAATACCAAAGATGCTGTTACGATAACTTAATTCAATTTCCTTTTATTTGAGAAAAGACTGGGTTAATTTTTGGAATGCAAAAATTGTGTAATTTTAATGAGTGCTTAAACATGGCAGGCATTTTTTTTTTTAGCCACAACTACAAAAGATAAAAATGTCTGTGAAGGTTAAGTGAGGACTGACTGATTGGGCTCAGAAGGCCAAGAGTGATACTACTTATTCATTCTCAGGATGAAAAAAAAAACGTATTTGTATGTGGGTTCCTACCATCATCGTCATCTGTTTTGTCCTCATGTATTTTCAGATACGTGAGATGGTTTAACCAAGGTCACTATTTGGCCATAGACACTGCCAAAAGGAATTTCATTGTAATTCCTGACAGAGCCTGGGAGAAACGTAAGAGAAACAACTTTATTTAAACAAATGTTCCAGAAGATTAAGAAAAATTTCTGAAAGGGATAGGGCAGACAAAGGATAGAAGATCTGTAATAGAAAGGATATTCCCCCCTTAGTCTTTCTGTTTGAAGGATTTCACAAAAGGAAGCAGTGGAGAGAGAATGAATGGTGATATTAAGTGCAAATAATATGTGATAATTATCCAGTAAAATCAGTGAGAATTAGTTAAATTTTTCATATGGAAGTGAAACTAGTGGCCACAATCCAACTGTCTTTCAAAGGGTAGCTTAATGCCCTGAATTAGTAGGTAACTTAAGTATACCAGTTGCAAATATAATTATTAATAGTATAATTATCTATTTCTGTGAATTTTGGAAAACCTATCTCCCTTTGCTGAATAAAAAAACTGAAGGCACAGTGACTGATAACCTTGGAAACAATTTCCAATTCAGTAATTAAGTTACAAGAAACGGCCACATTGTCTACAAAAGTTCCTATTAAAACCATCCTCATTTTTTTGACTATTCTGATCTTCCATCTCTCTTTCTCCTTTTCTACATAAAAGAGACAGAAACTTTTAAGACATTTTCATTAACATTATTCTTCTGGTACTAGACAGAATACTTATGCTAAACAGTTTCACTGCTCCATTTTTATTTCTGATAAGAATCTAAGCTGCAACTTATTTTATCTGATTGTAATTTGAGTCACTTCTGTGCCACCACACAAGTCTGTTGAAGCTTTCAGTGAAGAACCAGCAAGCTTAGGGTATCTGTGAATCACTAGCCTTAAAGTTATTCTCTTACTATATGCAGCAAAAAAAGCTGTTTCCATACTTAACCCACACTGAAATAAGTCTTCCCAAGCAAGATCATTACTTTAACCCTAGCGTGACTAAAGTACACATTAAAACAAAAACAAAAAAACAAAAAAACAAACAAAAAAAAAAAAAGAGAGAGAGAGAGAGACATACCATAATTGTTTCTTTTAAAAATAATTCATTTAAAAGATATTTGCTCTCTCTGTAGCAGGGATTGCTCTGTAACACCTTACACAACTAGCACTTTCAGCAGTACTATTTGTTCCAGTGATGGTCATTTATTTAGTTGTATAATGAAACAGTGCCAACAAGGTATGGAATCCCAGGGGGACATTAAGTGGAAGCCACTGGAAACACAGTATTTCTGCAGTTTAATTTATACTTTCTCAATACTGAGTGAGCTCATGAGGGAGATAGAGTTTCGATGTTCATCTGATTGCATCACAGTTCCAACCTTCTCATCCAGAGTTTCTTTTGTAGCTATCCCCAGTTTTGAAACAGAGAAATCTTCCTCCATCTCTGATCAAAGATTTGAGGCTTTGTGAAAATATTTGTTTATTCCTTCCAATACAAATCCTTACTTGTTCAGTCTTCAGCCAAAATAAACTACTCTTGATATTTGTTCTGCATAGAATCTGCTTATTCTGCATAGAAGCTGTCTGAACAGCTGTTCGATACAGATTGCCAGATCACCTCATAAAACTCCCTGGTAGCTGGAAATCAGGAAAAGTCCTGTATGACCCCATGTCAGAACAGACTTACCAGATCTTATAAGAGTGCTTACCTATGTCTTCCATTCGTAAATACTGTAATAGAAAGAATTCTCTTACCATAAACAGATTTTTCCAAATATTCTTCATTTATTAATTCTTAGATACTCCACTAAGTATTAATACTTAGATACTTCTCAGATAGTGCCAGTAATCTGTCATCAAACTCTTTAAACACAGCTCTACTTTTTGTACTCACAGAGGATCTGAGTCACTCAGTAGAGTCATTGAAAGATGAATTCAAAGAGATACATAAAAGTACAAGCACTGATTCAGGAATGAAAGGAATATGGGGAGGAGGATTTTTTTCCCATTTTTAAATTCCCATCTTTGCAGTTAGCTATGAAAAAAAGAGAAATAAGAAATTTTGCTCTGTCCTTGTCTTTTTTATAATATTTTAGTTTGGATTGGAAAATCTCACTTGATTGTATTCTACAGCAACATTATAAATGTTGAGGTTTCTGAACACTTCAGGGTTTTAGCTTAAGGTTTTGAGTTTTTTTAAGTCCATGTTTGAGCATACATCTGAACAGGGTGTCTGTGCTTACATTACATTATTTATTCTTTATCTTCCAGGTAACCACGAGTATACGATATCAACTGTTTATTGTGTTCATAGGGGTTTGGTGTCATCAGCATTGCACAAATGCTCTAGAGACCAGAGCTTTTGACTTCTGCTTCTTTTAGAATACTTTGTGATTCGTGATGAAACTTGCAAGTTAGGAAGCATTGTTTAGTCATCTTAAAATATATTTCAAATATTAAGTAATTCTTAGAACATACCAGGTGAAGGATTTTGTATATCCATTATCTGATGGGAAGAAAATCTACCATTGGTTTACAAAGGACACATTTAATTTGTTATCTTCTCCTTCTTTTCCTTCTCTGTCCCAATACACTTCTTCTAAGAAGTGATTGTTTTGTTACCATTTAAATGTGGGTTAATCACCTCCAGAGTGTTCCTTTTCTTCTCTAATGTCAAGAAGTAATGTCTCCTTATCCTTTTAAAAATACTTTTACCATTGTTATAAGTACATTCCACTGAATTAAATGAGTTGATAGAGGAGGTTGTTCAATAACATTATCTTCCTACTAAAAAGATTTTCCTAGAACGGAAAATTTATTCTGTGAAATATATCCTCATTTACTGGATCTAGCATCAGATACTGTAAGGGAAAGATTTGAAGTACATCTATTTAGGGTACGATCCCTTCTCCCTTGGTGAGTTTTAGTTTGAGTTTTGCAAGGGTTGCTTCCTCTCAGAAGTGGCTAATGTTAAATTTGAAGATTAGAACTGATAGAGAAACATCTCTTAAGCTTTGAAGCAAATTATAAAGGATTAAAATGAGATGTGGATAAGCTATCAAACTCCAGTAAAATCTCATAGTTGAAAAAAGAGATAATATGCAATTTAAGAGATTCAGGTAGCTGATATCCAGTTCAGCAAATATACGACACAAATATTATTAAAAATATAGAAAAGTACGTATTAACATAGTCAGAAGCAGTAGGTTACATTGCAGCATACATTGCATTTTGAACTTTTTTTGTTGTTGTTGTTGTTATTATTTTGTTGTAATATTTTATTTTATTGTGCAAAACCAACAAAATCCGCAAAGCAATAATGCATAGTTCTCTAATTAGGGCAAAAATAGAGCACTCTATCTGACATGGAAGATTGTTTCTCGTAACTGAGCTCTAAACTATTTATCATCAGTCAAAAATAACATAGTTGCTCTGCACTCTTGACCCTACTGCAGTAACTTACTGCACAAGTTGTTTATTCATGGAGAATATTTGTGCATTCGATAGGCATAGAATAGAGGCTGAACTGAAACTGAGATAGAAGAAGGTTAAATCATGTTCTTTTTCTGAAGTATTTACAAAGTGAGAAAAATTCAGATTTATTTCATCATTTCAAACAATCTACAGCTCTTTCTTGCCATTTCTCCTCTAGTTTTAGGAAGCACACAAACATCACATACCATGCTGCCTATTGTTAGCAAATGCCTTCACCCTTCTTTAACTTAGCTATGACTAGACCTAGTGCTTTCAGCCTTAGCCTTAGTCAAAATCCTACACAGGAAAATATTCTATTGTCTTTTACAATTCACACACCTTCCACTCTATCTTGTTAAGCTCCACCAAAAAAAAAAAAAGTTGTGTGTGTGTATGCGCATTCTTCAAATATCACAATGAGCTCTTTATTTCTGAGCCCTGTATAAATCTCAGAAGGATACACAAGAACTTGTCTTTAATTTGAGCTTTTAATTGAGATGTCAGAAGGGCATAAAGCTACCTTAAAGGATAACAGAAAATTAACAGTTTGATTAACTGCTGTAATTCTCAGCAACAGTCTCTTTTGATGCTGGACGCCCATGTAAAGGGTCAGGAAACATGATTAGGAAAAGAAGGAAACTCCAGTGTTACTCTCAGGCAGAGCCAAGCTTAAACAAACTTTTCTGTTCTTATTTTTTTTCTGCATTTATGTTGAAGGAATAACTTTAAAGTACCAAGAGTACTAATTAATACATATTAAATAGAGTTCCAAATTGTCTGGTTGCATTTTTAATAGTAACCTTTTTGAAGTGATATGACAGCACTGATTTCACTAAAATGTGTATTTAAGTCAAATAATCTAGTATAGATTTAAAAATCAAATAAACCTTTCTCACACGGTCATTTCAAATTAAACATAGTGACTTATATAAGGAGAGAAATCCTAAAAGCTACAACAAAGATGCTTTGTCGCTTATTTACATCCGCTTTTCATGAGTCTGATTGAAATACTCATGGTGAATAGTGTATTGCATCTTGAGAGTTTCTATTTCAATAAAGGGGCTACTTGTGAAAGGAGGCAGTGATCAACGTGAGGGCAAATTGCACGCTCTTCCTCTGTGGCTTCACTGATTTATTGGCCAGGAACTACTGATGCACTGTTTCCATTAGTGGTTGTAGAAGATGGTTGTGAAATGTAGATAAAAATATGCAGGTCTGGTGTATGTTACTTAAATTTAGGATGCTGCAACATAGACATTTACATCTGAAACACAAATTTATATGCAATTCATAGTATGTAGTGAAGAATAAGCCTTTTCAGGAGGTAATTAGTTTCATCCATAAGGACACCAAGAATTGGTGAGATGGTCCACAACCTGTTTCTCTTCATTGTCTGCAGAGAGAATTTAGTAACTCTAGCTCAGAAATGGACATGTGCAATATGGACATGTAAACATAGATGACATCAGTCTAGTTCAACTGAGAATCTCACTATTTTCTATAGAGCTACTTGGTTTGCTCTTCCATTCTTTTCCTCAAATAGGCTTCAGTTTTTGGTGCTGTGTAGTGAACAAATTTGGAACAAAAGGCATACGACAGGCAAATGCTATGATTACTGCAAGTCTGAATTACATGAAGGAAGGTTCTGACATGAGCAGCTCTGGTTGATTAATAGTAAGGATTGTGAAGATAAATGTAAAATGACCAAAAGCTAAAAATACTTTTTTCTTATTTTAAAACTGATTTCTAAACAAGCATGTGATAAAGATATAATCAAACAAAGCAGCTAAGAATATGTAAAAGCAAAATGAACACAACAGCTTAATTTTCACATTTTATTCTGACAGTCTAAAGAAACTTCTATGTGGGCTACGATTATGGCACCCACTTTCATTTACTACCTTGCCACAGTTTTAATTTTGGCATCATATTCTAAGCTCCTTCTACCTACTTGCTAGTCTTTCAGCTGTTTTCCCTCTCTTTGTTTAATGTCATTTGGTAAGGAACGTAGATAGAGAAATGCTCCTATGTTGATTTAATTAAACAAATCATGCATATATTCATTTCTCCTATAATAATAGCCCTATTAACATGGGAAAATCTACAAGTGCATTATTCTGCATTAAACATCTGAATTTTGATATTATCAAACTTTTATCACTTTGTAAAACCTAGGGAAATTTCACTGCCTAGAAAGAAGGGAGATGTCTATCAAGAGCATTAGCAAATTACCCAGTTGTTTTTTTTTTTTATAGTTGTTTTAGTTTGATTCTTATTTGTACATCAGAGCTCAATTTTCACTGCAACTCTCCAGCTTGTACATATGTAATCCTATCTTATTTTTCTTGGCAATTTATTAGTGTTGTGAAACTGTGGGCACAATTCTTTGTGGGTGAAAAATTACACCTACTGAAGAATAGGTTTGAGAATTAAGCCTCTATATGCAGTGATTACCATAGAATACAATGTGAAATAATAGGTGAGAACGAACCATGGTTATAGAGGTCAAGTCTCTTGTAGGTACAAAAGCTTATTTTATGTACATTAAAGAACCTCAATTATTTAAAGGCATTTGCACTGTTGGTTATTTTATACAGGTTATTTACACTGTTGATTAAATTGCTTGCAAAGCAGTCAGATTTCCATACACAAGTAGTCTAACAGAAATATTATGCTGCCAGCAATTTGCCAGTTGTCTGTTGACAAAGACAGAGAGTAAGCCACTTACTACTGTTTTTATACAATGAATCATTTTTGTAAAAATGGAGCAGTGTAATGAAAATTCAAATGTATTGCTTTTCCCAATTCAAACAGAGAACCAAGCACTTCATATACTCTGCAAATAAGCCTCATTTGCCATACTGTATCAACTAACAAGCAATTTTGGTTCTACATGTGGATTTTATATAAAATTCTCCAAATTTAAACAGGTAGTTTCATGTTGCTTCAATAAAAAGATACTTTCAAAATATTTAGACATCTGTATATAATACTGTTTAAACTGTTTGTTCTAAAATGTAAACAGGTATCTCAGTGTTTGAGTTATCTTTCTAATTTAAAGGGAAAACATAAGAAAACAATTGGAATAACTAGAGTCAGGAACAATGCTTACACAGTGTAACAACATCTTTTATTGTATCTTACAATAAATTATGCAATTGTCACTCACTGTAGCTCTGCAAGACTCTTGATCTTTTAACCCATTCCAGAAAATAAACATGTATTTGATGTGAAAATATGGGTAAAACTCAAAAACAGCTGCAGTAAAGGAGAACTGAGGGTAGACTGGCTCTACAGAAATCCGCAGCCTTGATGAAATTGCTCAGGGTTTCATCAGGTTTTCTGCACTCAGCTAATGTAATCCAGAGCAGTGCCACTGTGGAGGAAGGTGTTTCAGGACGACCATACCATGACTAAGGGTTCCCATCCCTTTCCAAACCAAAGTGCTTGTGGGAGTACTGCAAGTCGGACCCAGTCGTCATACTGTGCCCTGCTACTTTTCTCTTTTACAGCATTCTAGAAATTGATGCTTTATTGCTGTCCCCATAAATACATAGAATCTTTTGAACATCTGGTATGCGCAGTTGTTACAGAAGTCTTTGGGATGATTGTCTTCCTTGCTCATCGTTGTCACCACACCATGCCATTTCCACCTGTCTGTCTGGTGCATGTCTGCTTTGTTGCATGTAGTGCACACATCTGTTCTGTTGCATATTGAGTTGAGTTATTACAAGCTGCAAGTGTTTTCTAATATAATATAAAACTAAACATTTTTAGTGCATAATTTACACATGTATCTATGTCTATATTTACTTATACCTAAATCACAGGCGTTTACACCTAAACTGATAATCTATTTTTCATATTGTATATTTAGAATGCAGTCCAGCTGGATCAGATCTTGAACATCCAAAATTTTTCATGCACCAATTGGCAGAGATATTAAAGATATAAGATTTCAAATATATTTATGTTATTGAATGGGAAAGATTTGTGGTCCATAAAGAACATAAATTTAGAATAGAGTAGAAAATTCATCTCCTTCAAAGGAAACCAAAACTGCCTGAAAAAAAGATTGTGTACTCGAATAATAATTTTTAAGAGTTTCTCTTTCTTGATGTATTTTATGGACTTTACTATATATTGTGAGAAACATCACAAATTGGCACAAGCTTTGTTATGTAGATATAATACTTTAAACTGTTACTGAATTAGTAGTTAGTAATCAGTATTTTTTATTTTAAGATCAATGGATAGTTTGTAAGAAACAGAAGAAAAGAGTGTCTGCTGTGGAGGATATGCATCTCCACTCAGAAAACTGCAGGCCTCCATAAAGAGTTGAAGAATGAAATACACTTGCTAGGCAATTAAACTTTAGTTAAACATAATATGTAAATACAAATGCATTGCTCACATTATATGATTATTTTATGTAACTACAGATAGACTATCACAGAATATCAGTGATTAAAATGGAATGTTTTCCTGTTAAGGAAAACTGAAAAAAACATTATGATCTGTGTGCCTTACAGGCTGCATGTGCAAAGAGGGAATGGTCTTGGGCATTGTCATCAAGAGATTGTGGCCATGGATTGAGCTTGACTTTTTCTTGTTCAGAAATAAGGGTTGAAGAAGTTGTGTATTAATGATTTATTATTCGAGTTCTTCAGATTTTGTACCCTGAAAGAGGACATGCTTCTTTGACCATACTAAATGTCCTTTTTAAAGATAGGTTTTTGTAACTTGGGATTAGTAATGGACAGTGTATGTAACTGAAAGATTTTAACTACTTTGGCAGAAATTTTAGTTGGTTAATATTTGCCTCAGAATCTTCTGCATTCTATTGTTGAAATTTTGGCCAAGAAATAATTGGAATAGTTTTCAGTGTGTTAAATTTTCTTACAGTGTCTCCATGAGGTTAAGGCTGCTGTGCTTTAGTTCTGTCTGTCAAGTTGACAGTTTTCTTGGTAAAATTCTTTTTCACTGTATGCAGAACTTGTGCCAAATGTATTAAATTTTAAGGGTTCATACACATCCAGCAGTGACTTGTCAGTCTCACAATTGGTTTGAATGTGCTTCAGGACAGTAGTGCAGGACCCAAAGAGAACTTTCCTTGCTCAAGCATGCCAGAGATTACTGCATGGCAGTCACAGAAATGAGTAGAAAAGGGAAAAGGGATAGCATCTTTTATGGTCTCAGATGTCTGCTGGCAGCAAAGCAGTATGTAATAAAAGGAAGAATGCCTGACTCACACAGAAAAGGATAAGTAGTGTAGTTAAACATAAACATTATAAACTACCTCAGAAAGCTCAGGATTGCACAGGCAACCTTAATTCTAGTAGCTTCTACCCTTTGACTGCTTTCTTTTTAATCCTTTACTAATTTTTGTAAAGTATCCTAAAAGTCTTTTGCCTCGGTGTTGTGGTTTAACCTGGCAGGTGGCTGAGCACCATATAGTCATTTGCTCACTGCTCTGCTTCCCAATGACATGGAGGAGAGAATTGAAAAAAACACCAAAGTAGAGCTTGTGGAATAAGATAAAACTTTACTAAAATAGAAAAAAAAAGGGAAAGGATAATCGTTACAACCATATATATGTTTATGAACGTATATAACAAGTGATACACAAGCAATTGCTAACCATTCCTCAACCAATGCCCAGCTAGCCCCCCAAGCAGAGGAAGGGAGAAAGATGAACTATCAGCCCCTTCAAAACTCCTTCTGCATGACGTAGTATGGAATATCCTTTTGACCAGTTTAAGTCAATTGTCCTGGTTCTGTTCACTCCCAGCTCCTTGTGTCCTTTGCTAAGAATGGCCTTGGCTTTATACCACACCACTTAGCAGCAACTATAAACATCGTTGTGTTATCAACATTGCTTTCTCCTAGAACAAAAACACAGCATCATACCAGACACTGTGAAGAAAACAATTCTGTCCCAGCTGAAACTAAGGCATTTCATAAGGATAAGCTTTTACATGCTTGCTTAAGTCTGATAGTATATCTGGCTTATTATGTCTTCTTCCTGATTTTCATCGTGAACATTGTTCAAAGAATATTTGCAAGATGAGACTATTTTAGGACTAGAGGGAATGGCTTCAAGCTGCGCCAGGGAAGATTCAGGCTGGACGTTAGGAAATACTACTTCTCTGAAAGGGTGGTCAGGCACTGGAATGGGCTGCCCAGAGAGGTGGTGGAGTCACCGAGCTTGGTGGTGTTCAAAGAACATTTGGATGTTGTGTTGAGGGACATGTTTAGTGAGAACCACTGGTGATGGGCGAATGGTTGGACTGGATGATCCTGTGGGTCTTTTCCAACCTTAGCGATTCTATGATTCTATTCTATGATTTTCCAGCTAATAGTTACAAATCCATTTGCAAGGCTGGAGCTGGTTTACTCTGTGCTATGTTGCGTGTGTGTGTAACCATATTTCAAAAGGTTACATGGTTTGTGTATAGTTGATTTATAGAAACAGCACTGAAATGTTTTAAAGTGGCAAAAAGAATCTGTTTAAAATAGTTAAAAAGAGAATATTGAAAATATGAATAGTCTATTTCTATTTATCCAAAAGGGAAACAAATAAAAATAGTCTGTCTTGTGCCTTCCAGTCCAAAGCGAAGCAAAGCTTTTCTGAAATTATTTTTCATTTTTAAAAATAAGATTTTTCCCACTCATGTCTTGTCCTGGATTTTGTGAAGCAATGGCACATCATGTAATGCATTGCATATTTTTGTGAAGGAATTATTATTATTTAAAAGTCTAGCTTTTTATTGGAGTAAAATGGGCATTTTCCCTCAATTTGGTTTGCACGTGTCCATCAGTTAACTTTACCTGAGCTACTAGAGTAAATATGGAATGTCAGTTAAAAATTTGATGTCTGTGCAAGCCACTTTCAGAGGTGCCTGCTGGGATCCACTGTCAGTACATCTTGAAGTCTTTGTAGGACAGTGCCACAAACAGAAACCATTGAAATAATCCAGGCAATTTATCTTTTAGGCTTATTTTTAATCCAGTTCACATCTGAGATTGATTAATCAATCTATCTCTACATGTATTGAATATATGTAAGAGGAAGCAGGTATGTGTTTATACATATTTTGTAATATATACTTATGCTCATATGAAATATTCTATGTCAGCAGATGACTATCATCTTCCACTGAAATACTGAGAATGGGAAAGCCCATCTCAGTATCCCTGGCAAGGCTTGAGGGCTTAAAAGACTCATCTTATGTCTGTTACAAAAATTGCTCTGAAAATTTTCCAGTAAGATTCATATTTTTCAAGGAAATACATTTTAGTCATTTTTAACATATCATTTGGCTATTATAATCCCTCTGTGTATCATCATTAACATTAATTCTTTTTATAAAACCCCAAAACTAATGTAAATCATCTGCCAGAAGAAAATGGCTTTTATGTTAACCATTTGTTCTTTGCAACAGCACAGAAACATCTATCTGAAAAGTGCTGTTTTTAATATAACTGTTGCTTATTTGCTTTGATACTGTATGGTGGCAAGATTTTAATAAGACTATAGAAAAAAAAGTCTCATTTGTAGCTTCCTAAGAAGTACTTAATTTACTTTTTAATGGAGTTCATAACTTAAGACTTTTTACAACACAGTATTGCTGGGAGCTGGAACCTGAGCTCACTTTGGCTTTTCTTTCTTCACATATTTGCTTTTATCATGTCTGTTTTACTCAGTTCTACACTGAAAAATGGAGATTTTTCTGAAACTTTTTTTTTTTTTAATCCAGGAGGATTTTTCAGTTGCAAGGCCTAGATTGTGAGTGTGAGCTTTGATGTCAACAGCCCCAATAGCTTTCTTTTTTTTTTTTATGTGGGGCATTAAGTTATAGCGCATATTCGAAGTATCTGTTCACTGCTTTCACTAGAATTTGTCAAAAATTAAAATAAACTGAGGGGTTTTTTTTATGTATTTTTTCTTCAATCTTTTAATGTTGGTAGACGTGATTCAGACCAAATGTTGCTCTTTCCATGAATTACAGAGATTTCAAAACTCTCTACTGTTGTTCTCAGGTCAGCATAGTGTATCTCAAAAGCAGTACTTTAAGAGGTCACCTAAAGACACATCAGCCAAAGGGATATTTACTATATTTTGTTTTGTGCTGATTAAAATAATGCATTGATAAAGAGCTGCAGTTTAAAAATTCTTCTTTCCTGGAAAATGCATTAAGCTCATCCTGACCTTCACTGACCTGTGTAATGAGAAGCGAACTATAAGTCTCCCACTGTTTCAAAGCTGTTGTGCTTCATTGTAAAGACAATTGCTTTATGTGCTTTAAGAGTTTTAAAAGAAATCAAAATAATTTTAACTGAATTGCCACATATAAGTCCAGATTTTAAAACTGCATTTGCCCACTTTAAACAGGATTTTTTTGTGTGCCATTTACTTAACATGCTAAGATAGCTAAATTGAAAAAGATGTTTTAAAGCAGATGGAAGAGCTGTGTGAGTCGGCAGATCCTCTTCTTCCACTTCAAGCTCTCCACGCAAACTCAAAGCCTATCCAGTCTGCTTCCAAAGTCCCCAGCTGGGAAAATAAGATCTTGAAAATAAGATGTCTCCTGGTGTTATAGCCAGATAGTTTTTAAACTTAGAAAAGATTATCAAGATTGGTTTAAATTGTTCAGGAAGATAAAAAGAACCAGGGAAATGGGAGACATAGTTGCAGACGGGAAAAAAAGAAAAAAGAATGAAGAGAAAGAAAGAAAAGAATAGGAAAAAAAACAGAGAAAAAGTCAAGAAACAGAGGTGGCATTCCCACTTTTAGAGATAGATATGCTTGTAGTCAACAGTCTGAGACAAAGGGTTTTTTTAAATTACTATTGCTGTTGCCACTGGCAATGAACTTGACCTTTATTTGCTGATATTTTTCCATGCCAAATCTTTCCAACTTTTGCTACTACTCCTAGACTTTTGAAAATCTGGTTTTTGTGTATTACAAACCAGACTAAAATACAATTTCAAATCCATTTATGTGTAACAAGCTGGGAGTCAAACAACCACCTTTCCATTAAATAGTACTATTTTCAATAAATAGTGCTAAAGCAGTCAGTACAAGTGCTATGTTGCCAACAGGGTAGAAGAAACTATCCATAAATGAATATGGGGCTAGAATATGGAGAGGGGCTGAAAGATGCACAATTTAAGACTGTACTGTGAAAAATTAGAGATGAGTCAGAAGTGGAGCATTCCACCAAAACCCACTACTCCCAGTTTTAATGAGTCAGTCAGAACAAGCACCTGAACATGAATTCTGTGTTGGATTTTGAGTTGGCAAAACCCTACTGATGTTTAACAAAGCCAAATCTCTGACCTTCTCAACTTATTTCTCAAACACCCTGTAGTGGGGATATACTGTTATGTCTAGCTTACTCAGGTGGATATGCACTTGTAACTTGTAAGACAGGAGGCCAGGGATGCAACACAAAAGTGGAAGTATCTTGAAAAGTTGTGATAATGCATTCAGTGGCTTAATTGAAAGAAATGTTTTTATTCTTCACTATAGAACAAGAGCTTTTTAGCTAAACTAATCTGACTACTCATTCTCTGATACTGTATGAGTGCTCTCTTGCCTGTTTTGAGTTCTACAGAAGTTTCTCCTCAGCATAAGTCAGTGGTTCTATATTTTGAAGGAATATACGGGGTTAAAATTATCTTTCTCCATATCTTGGCAGGAGAGTACAAAGAAAGTGCTGTTTGGCTTACATCCCAAGGATGTGCAGTGGCATCAACAGAGAAGGATGCAATGGCAACAGCTTTTAGGACATCAAAAGTGTCTACATCAGAAACAGCAACAGCAGCATGAGCAGACTGTGCTGATGGTGCTTCTTTCTTTCTCTGCCATGGAAAAAAAAAATGTTATTTTTCTGGCTGCATGAAGCTCCTCTGGGCCATTTCTGCATACAGCAGTTGCCATTAGAAAATTGACATGTGCCAACAGTTATCACAAAGTGGATAACCAGGGTTACTTCCAGTTCTAAGTTTTTGGAAGGAGTTGCCTAGCATTGACAGAGATTGCAAAATACCTTTCTGGTTACTAGGTGGGAGTGTCTGTGATTCTGGATCAGTATAGCAGCAATTCATGCCATCTTGGGATGTGACCTGATGATGTATGATCACCTTCCCTAACGTGTCCAGAAACACAAAGTAGGTCCTTTCTTGGTCACAATCTGAGAAAAGCTTGCTATCATCTGAAGAGTTAAATCTAACACTTTGCCTTAATATAAGAGCTGTGAAAGATAAAAAGGAAAGGTTGGCTACTAACTTCTAATTGCTAAGTTCTAGATAGGGAACACCCTCTTCCTCTGAAGTTGCTGTTCGAAAAGTAATAACTATTTTGGTTTTCATCTCCTTTGAAAATGAATCCCTAAAATCTTGTGGGAGGGTAGATGTAATTAAAAAATATTTTTTGTTTGCTAAACATTGCCCATGTCTGGCTGAATAGTTTTGAGAAAATTATTTTTGATGAAAATTTTTGCAAAAATATTTTTTAAATGTAAGGCTATTTTTTGATACCTAAAAATAGTTTGATTTAATGTTTTTCTTGAGTTCTTCCATAAAAGTTTATGACTACCTTTAGCTTACAGGATGCTTAAGTAATGTATAGTGAGACACCCAAGATACAGCAGTTCAACTAAGTGTCTTGAGGTAGACTGCCTGCTCTTACTTTGTAGCAAATAAAAATCAGGCAGTATGCTTTAGTCTGGACTTCCTAGATGAGGATCATGAATGTTTATTACTCTTACTTTAATGTATATTAAACTCAGCAAGGAAAAAAAATACTTGTCTGGGTCACCTGTGTTTTCATATATAAGTGCTATCAACAGCTTTTGTGATCAGACTTGATTTTCTTCAGTGTCCCAAAGCTCAGAAAACTCTTCAGATAAACATAGTTAGTATCATCATGCAATCAAGTATCTGTGTTGATAGCTTGGCTTCAGTTAAACCAGTGGAAATTAAATAAGAACACATAGCACTGCAAAGATTATAAAGTAACATTTTGGAAATAGGAAGATAAGCAGTTCTATGGTGACAATATTGAAATGTTTTTCTCCATTACTACAATGATAACTCTTCTGCGACACTCAAGCTTCCAAGATTTTTGTCACAAAGGAAAAAGAAAGTAATAAAACACCTAAAATCAGCACTCTAGTGATGATCTGCCTGTTATAAAGCAGCCTTTGCAATAACCTGGAGTATAGTCAGTGGTTGTAGATGAAGTTTTAAAATTAGCAGGCTTATGTGATACCCTCAAATATCAGCAAAGTCAAAATATTTTAAGAATCCAGCTAAATGTCATTGGAATCATACACTTTATATGGCTAACAAGAATTATTTTGACACCATGAATATTTTTGATAAAAATATATCTGTATTATTTATAAAAGCTTTCAGTGTGTATTATTTTTAGGTCAGAACTGATAGCTGAAGAAGCAAATGCGGAATTAGAAAGCATCCTCAGGGAATGCTGTGCGTAGTAAATATGTATTGGCAATATTTGTGACAAATTTCTGTTACTGGTGTCTTGCTCCATAGGTTTTTTTTTTTACTGCTCCTTGTATACACACACATACAGACTGGAAGTTCAGATAGTATCTGCATCAGATATCACATTGGCTTACTGGTGAGCATGGCTAAAGCCACCCTTTTCTCTCATTTTTCCTTGCAATTTTACTCCCTCCATCTAGATAGAGAGACAGAGAAATCTCTGTTTTCCCCTATCGTCAAAATATTGTCAGGCCTATTTGCTATTTTGGTTTGTCAAATACCTGTTAGATTACCATAGTAGCATGCAGACCACAAGTAAATCTTTTCCTTGGACTAGTGGGTTCCCATTTTAAGCCACTTGTAATTTGAAACATTAGAAACTTCTAAACCTTTCTACAGAGGCTAGGTGCAAAGCTGTCATTATGAGAGTAATTGGTGTTTGAATATAATTCAATGCCCTTCCAATCTCACCTATTAGTAAAGCAGAAAAGAGAATGGAGACACAATAAGCCTTAGGCTTACATTCAAGTCTATCCTCAAAGAAAAAGAGTATTTTAAAGAAAGTACAAGAATTTTAGATGAATGAAAGAAAAAGTTGGTAGCACAGAGGCACATCTCATAAACCTTGTTCAGTCACGTCATTAAAGTTCTCAACAGGTTCAGTACAAAGGATTCTGTTGCCCTTACCCAGATGAATTAGCCATTCTCAGTTGGCTCTGATAGGGAAGGGAGCAGGTCAGTCAGCACACGACAACAAGAACAAAGACTTGAGAAAGATCGTATTCATAAGCGCTGGGAGCTGAAGAGGTTTGATAGGATTTTGGTTCAGAAATCAAGAAAAAGCTCTAATCATTCCAGACATACACTGTAATACAGGCACCCTTCTGGAACAGCTGTAAATTCATGCGGCAACTGAAGTCACTGCCAATGCAATTATAGAAGATTTAGTGTGAGAGATGATGTATTTGGATATTCTGTATATCATTTCATTGTCTGAATTCTTTTTTTTTTCTTTTTTTTTCTTTTTTTTTCCACAAAGAATACTGTGAAAATACAAAGAATACATGCAGTCCTGCTTAGAAAAAGCGTAAGGGAATCATGCCTGGCTGACCTTTTCCTTACCTACTCTAAAGATACAAGAATTTGACGCAAATATCACATTTGCACTAACCAAATCAACACTAAATGCTCTGTGCTCTGTGAAGTGGATTGAATGTGTTTTTGTAGCTGAATACAGCTTTCTTTGAATTTCTTTTTGGGGCACATTGCTTTTGGCTAGACTGAGCACAAGTCTTGATGTTTGCCAGAGTATTTGGTGATTCTGAAGTTCCCTCTACAGACAGTGTCTCGTCTGTCCACTTCTAAGCAAACAGAAAATTACAAACAAAAACACAACAGGACACACTACATTAAAACCATGAATTTAGATCGCTTTGAGACAGAAAAATTTACACATATTTGGCTGCTTCAATAGCCTTTTTGTGATGTTTGGAATATGAATGTGAATTTAACAAGATAACCATTTTATGTTCTCAAAATCTGGGTAATAGTAACTGACCTTATACAAAGCTCTCTGAAGTTATTTCACCTTGGGAATTGACCTAAGAAAGAGTGGTGCTTTGTGATTACATATTTCCCAACTTTATACTGATTCATCTAGTGCTCTATCAGAAGCGGCATTCAAGGACTACTTAAAGTAACACAGGGACATGCACACTGAACAGCATTCCTTGGAGTAGTGGTGAACCCCAAATGGGGGAGGACAACTTCTGGCTGTCCTTTGGATCAAAAAGGAGACAAGTAAGAGGGTGAAACACTGAATGAAAAAACTGGGGAACTGTGATCCTAAATGTATTTACATTGCTTCAGTATGATTTGCTCCACGTGGTGTAGGAAAATCTGCCATTTCAGCCAGTGCTACGAGGGCAGGACACGGGGAGGTGAGGAGACATTTATTAGATGTGGCCCTTTTTTTCCCGATTTCTCAGACTACGTAGTAAATTGAGATCAAATACGTACACTTCCTTGTTAGCTATAAAATCACACTGATTCCCCTCAAATGAAATCCAAATGTAATTTTGTAGGCCCAGTTATGCTGTTAGTTTTACCAATATATGAGGTCTTAGATCGTTGCCTTGGCCATATTAGAATCATAGCTCATTATTAAGGAGATATCCTTAATAAGACATTTATCTTATACTTTCAAACAGACTGGAAATTAGTGAAACCACCTTTGTGTGGAATATACCTACAAGATATTGTTAAAAAATATTAATTAGGCTAAGACTGTATTTTGGTAGCAGAGTAGTTAAGAAGGTACTGTTATGACTGTGTTATTTTCAACACATTTTTACAGAAGTACCTCACAAAAAGAAACAGAGAACCTTTGGTTATGTATTCATGTACAGCTAAGCCTACTCTGTATTTCCCAGAAGTGTGAAGAGCTTTATAAATCTCTGCATGTAAAGGTCGAGCTTCCTTATAGCTTAAATGAGAGTTTTAGCTTGGTCCTTTAAACTGGAATCCTTACATTATATCTAATGCAATACAGACATAAAATGCAACCAATACTCATATCCTGGGCAGCTGCACTGTCGAACTCTGATGAGACCTTACTTGACCAAAACTGCACATACCCATTTTAAAGGCTAGCCTGTCATTAGAAGGTAGCGAGATCACAGAAGCAGGAGCTTCAAGTGTGACAGCAATCCCAATGAGTTTCATTTTCTGCAGAAGAGATAAAACTTCAAAGGTATAGAAAGTGAGATGAAGGCTGTGGAAGACTTCCCCTTATAAACAATAAGAAGTCAATAGCTAAGACATATCCCAGCACACCCACAGCCCACAGCCAACATCGCTTATGAGTTACAATGCTTAAAATCCTCTGCCTGTCCAGAATTGCAGAGACAGGAGAACTACAAGGTTTGCAAATAGTAGTATTGGCTATGAGCATCCACAGAATTATTATTTTCTCCTTCCAAAAAGATAAAAGAACATCTTGCTTTCAGAAATTTTTTTTGCCCAAGGATGATGTTGTGGTGTTTCTCTATTTCTTATGTAAGAGTAATTTAATTATAGCAGTGTGCACTCATAGTCAACGTAGTGAGCACTAAGATGATGCACCTTTGTTGGAAGCCTAAAGCCCTTGAAGAGCAATCATAGGTAATCACTTTGCTTACCCTAATCAAACAGGAATGAGACAGAATAACCACACACACGCACACGAGAAAGTGTATAGGTGGCTGTGCTAGATAGGTCTTTAACCACACTACTTTGTTCATTGAAGAAGCAGGATTTTTTTAGTGTAAGCACCACTGCGGATTAAGTTGTCTAATTGCATCAGGACCAGCACTGCTTCATGCCCGCAAGGTCAAAAGGCATGTGTAGCTACTGTGTGACTCTCTGCACCTTGTCATGTAGCTCCCAGTAGTTGCAACTTGTGTATCACGTTGGACATTGAAGAAAATCCCCCTACTATTTTTAGGAGATACATTGGACGTAGTAAGGTCAATGGGTTGACGTAATTTAAAATTCTATAACTTCCTAAATTAAAATATGTGGTCTAGGTGCAATTAACCCAAATAAGATGCAACATTATTGTTTTGGTCAAAGTCGGGTTTTTAAATGTACTTTCTCAGATTATGTTTCTGCTGTTACATTCAGTGAATGGATAGAATCTCAAACTGCATCTTTAACCACTCTTGATACATTTAAGATACTGTCAAGTTTGCATTACTGTTTGTCGTCAACAGAAATTAGTCTGTTTTCCACTGCTCTGACACAACTCCAGTTAGGAAAATGCAAGCCTAATGTGATCTTTCATAACACCATACACAGTACTGGTATAATTACATACAGAACATTTTACATCACGTTATTCCTTATCAAATTCTTATATTTTAACAGTTATTGAAGATCAGTAACAACTGAAGATGGTTGTGATTTTCATTATAAATCCCATACTTTTGTGTTAAGCACATATATATTTAGCATAATTTCATTCTGGAATTATAACCACATTTAGAATTAATATTATATGTTACCAGCTACATTGTAGGTTTCACAAAGAATATTACATTGTCATTCAGTGTCACATTTATCCAAAGAGAAGGCTAAACAATGCAGAAATGTGTTTATTGCTGACAGGGTTTATAAGAAACAGCTAAAATGGAGCAAATGGTGTGGATTCAGAATATTCTGACTGACAGATGGACTGAGCTTCACATTTCCTTAGAGGCATTAGCATAATTAGGCAGAGTTGGGAAATGATTTATACTGTTCAGGAGTTATGGTTCATCTCCTGGTGATCGAAAACCAAGATTAACTTTCATTCCCTTTCTTACTCAAAGCCAAGAAGGCTAATAGAGGAGTAACTTGCTGGTCAGTGACTAATACTAATAGTCTTCTATAGTTATTTAGACAAATATATGTTTGACATTCACTTAGTTGAATATGATCAAGGATTACTTCATTTAGAGTTTTCCATCTGGTATATTTGGGGAAATTGGATTGCATTATTTGTTTATCTCTGAAGGGTTTCAGCTTTATTGCCAATTCACAGAAGACTGACATGATGCTTGATAGGATATGATAGTAGGAGGTAGGCTGGAGCACTGAGGTACCTAGAGCCGCTTGAGGAAGCCAGTAGTAAAATAGTTAATATGGTTTAACATTTCTGTGCATAACCCTTCTGTGTGTTAACTGAAGTTCAGACTGCTTTTCTGTTATTGTTCCTAGTCCTTTTGAAGATGATGTACACTGAATAATTTGTTGAAGACGTTCCTTTAGTTCATTTGCTAAAAGTATAGAAAGACAAAGCATGCCACATTACATCATCAAATACATACAATCTCTCTTGTACGTAATGGAAATACAGCTACCTGAAGCTGGCTGTGGGGAGAAATTGTGATGCTAGTGGAGCAGTATGGATTTCAACAATAGTCATGTAACTATTGAGATCAGAATCCAACTCTTGAACCTGAAGCAGGCTCACACGTATATGGACTATCTAACATTTGTTGTTTGCTCAGTGTTTTCATATAAACATTCAGTCAAGTTTGATTCTATTTTGTCACTAAGTAACCCACTCTAACATTGCCCAGCCCTGATAGCAGCTTTTACATGTACTGGCATTAACATAACTAATAACCATACTCTAGAAGATGTGTTGAAATAGGTAGCAAGGCAAATCATGCAGTCTCAACTCATGCTAGGAGAAAGGTGTTTCCAACAGTTGGCTGCTTCATGGATCTTAATAAAAGTGCCAGGACAGCAGCTACCATTTCCCTTAAGTTTACTCAGTATAAAGAAATGGAATCATGAAGAAGCAAATTATTGTACTCTAATTCTTGGACAGAAATTGATAAGTTTTTTTATAGCTTTGCCTATTTATTTTCTTTCATGAAATTGCTATCTTTTCAGGGTGTTTTTTGTTTTGTTTTGTTTTTTGGTGGAGATAACATTTGTAATATTTATTTTACTGCATGGTGCTGGAATTTCCATCATTAAGTGTGTCATATTTCCTTACCTATCCAAATAGAGATCTAGGTAGATTTCTAACTGCTTATTTAATTTCTTTTTAATTTTAAAGTTTCTTTTTTTTTCCAGAGTGACCTTATTGATAATGTGTTAGACTCTTCCACTGTCTCCACCTTTCTGTATGTAGCATATAAATCCTACAGTACGCAAAGGAAGAGCTTACCACCTAGGAAGTATTGACCAAAAAAAGGTTCTATGAAAAAGATTGTGAGAGATTATCTCAGCCATGCTCCCATTTACCCTAAATACTGTATGTGGTACAATGTTCAAATTTGACTTCCTGCTTAAAAACCTTTTTTCCTACATTAATAGTATACTTGCCATTTCTTAATAAAAACAGCTATAGTGAAAATTTTAACAGTCAAAGACCATATTGTTATTATAACAAAAATTTTAAATGAACTTGTTTTCAACCATTCCCAGTAGACATTACCAAGAAATATTATTGAAAGAGAAAGATATAATAAGAAATAGTAGCAACATTGTTCTGTCCCTTACCTCAGATACAGATTTTTGTAGATTGTTGAGCAGTGGGAATGATGGATCTGCAGGCTCATCGGGGTTAATGTTGACAATGAGCAATTATTATTTTTGACAAGAATACTAAAGGGTTTCAAGATGACTGTTCTAACTGAAAGCAGATTATGACTTGAGTTTTATTACTAACTGTCAAGCATAGTTGTTAAGCATATAAAAGTGTGATACAAAGGAAGATCATTTTATTATAGTGGGAGACAAAGCAGAGATCAGATGATGACCTTTTTTGTGGTTGTTTTTTTTTTTTTTTCAATTACCCACAGGAAGAAGGAGGCAGAGTCCTCAGTGTTTTAAAAAGGGAAATGGGGGGAGAAAACATCCGGGACAGGACACTTTCCTACAGAGAAAAAAAAAAAAAAGTACAGCAAAAAAGTACAATATGATTTTAATGAAGCCAACATATGTGGATGTCTGTGGGTTATGGTGTGTGACTTCCGTGTCTTTCTTGTAGATACGATAGTATGGTGGTGGGACAGTACTCCACAGCAACCTTCCAGGGATTAGTTATCTGTCTGACTGATAATCACAGCTACAAGTGGCTTTTTTTTTTTTTTTTTTTTTGTCTGGTATTTAGTTGTGATATTTTCTTCACGCCTGTTTGGGATGTGTTGCAATCTTGATTTTAGGGAGGAAGATCTTTGTCAAAGCAATTATTCAGCCCACACTCCTCTGATGAAAGGTGAAAAATATTTGCTAAAGAGTGCTCCACCTCTCATTTACTTGTTTTATGTGTGCCTGTGACAATAGCTGATAATTTTGCTTCCACTGAGAAATAACATTCTTTCCTCTTGAAAAGGGTTCAGGTGTTCATTTATCACATCTACTGAAGGAAAAAAAAAAAGCCAATTCTAGTTGTAATGCTTGAACTGAAATAAACCTCCATTTCATGGAGGTTTGAATCTAGACCCAAATGCTATTGCTCACCTTATGTCTAGAATGGGTTGAAATAGAGTCCCTTATTAAAAAACAAACAAACAAACAAACAAACAAACAAAAAACAGTTTTTGCAGATGTTACAAGACAGAGACCAACTTTGCTGCTTTGCTATTTGCCCAACTTGTCATTTAATGGAAGTCATCTGCACATTCTGTAGATGAACCTGAACAAGTAAAAGATGAAGGAAAGCAGGGAGGTAGAGCATAGACTGAAAGAGCATTACAACTTGCATAAATAGATTGAATCAGTTCTGACAGAGAATGCGCTGATATCATTTGATTCTCTACTCTCCTAGAGACCCTAGGTCTCTTTAAATACATTTTTTTTCTGAAAACAGAAGGTCTACAGAAAGTCATTTCATGTAATTGCTGGTTCTTATGACATATAAAGAGGCATTTCTTAAATAAAATAAAAATAATTTGGCAAAACAAAGTGAGGAAACAAAGGTGGTGTCTCATTGGCACAAATGTTTACAATGAATCTGAGTTAATATAATATGTACTGAAGATGCCAGATTCTCCATGAATGCTTTCTGGAAAAATACAGTCCATTCTCACCATAATTGAATGAAGAAAGTAGAGCAAGTGTATTGTGGTAAAGGCAACACGCCCTACATTTGTTTATTTAACGCTATCATTCTCAGGTAATACTTTCATCTGCATAATACCTCAGATTTCCCTCAATTTCTCATTTAGATGTTACAAAGGAACTGATCATAGTAGGATCTTTTACGTCCATGTGTACACCATGCATAAACTTCTGTTCATAGAGTCTTGGCCCAGAAGAACTTGGGGGATCTACATACCTAGATTTTTTTCATTCATCCTGAGTGATATTGCCAGTTCAGCCTCTGCCATAAGTTCAAGCAACACTAGATAATTCTCATTAGGACCATTACAGTAGCCTTGATCTCTCAGAAACTGCAGCTGCTGAGAACATAAATTGAACCAATCTTATGTGAGAGGTATGCCAGGAGATGCACTGCCTGATATTGTTTAAAAGCACTCCTGAACAGAGCAAAACAAACTGCTTTTATAAAGCTGTCAGCCAGTAAATGTCTGTTATTCTCCTTGCATGCTGATCCTTACAAAGGATGCTCAGTGCCATCCTCTTACAACCTTTGCCTCGACTTCAGTTTGCTTATCCACCTTCTCTGGTAGTTCAAGTGAAAGGATACTACACAACAGGAATAAGTAGTATAACCGCATTTGCCTGTGTTTAAAACTGTAGTTCAGAAAGGTTCCACGTTTTTCACAGGGTTACATAATTTCCAAACAGAAAAACTAGAGGTAAGCAGCTGCCCATTGCCCATTGACCAGCAATCATGAAAGTGCTATGGGCACTCAACATGGAAGATGGAGAGACATCTATTACAGGAGTGATGATTTTTTGGGTCTGAAAAAATCAGTGATAATCAGCTTGAAAGTTTTCTGTTGAAACATACAATGTTTTAAACAATTTTTTTTTTTAACTTTGTGGAAAAAGTTCTTACAATGCAAAAGAGACTTCAGTTGTCACAGTGCTTTTTGTTTAATTTTATTTTTTAGGACCATATAGCTGGCTGTCAACAGGCTGCGATTGTACACAGGGGAAAACAGCAAGGACTAGACTGAGTGGATTCAGAAGAGTACTATCTGACATTAGATGAAGGCAGAATCATGGGAAGGTCTGTTTCTATCTCATGCAGGTGAGCAGAGGAAAAATAAACTTTCTCCAAGTAAGATGACATATTTTATTTTGTGGTGGAATAGTGAAAGACACATAAGCCTTTGAGATCAGGTAGGCTCTATAGAAACTAACTATAGCTAATTCTGAATTCCTGATGATCCTAAAGCTCTGTGGTTACAAATTTCCTTCCAAGAAAGCACCCCAAGAAATCCCTCCGCTCTGAACTCCGCAGTCTTTTTAACCCTTGCCCAAAAGTCCATTTCATGAAAAGTGATAGAACATTGGATACATCTTACATTTTGATACAATTGTGTTTCCTTTCCCCTTCTCTCAGCTTCCATCCATGTGTGTCTGCATACACACACACACACACACACACACACACACACATACATATCTGTCTATATATAATCTGCAGCGGAAGCCCATGTATAGTGTAAATTCTGGGAATAATTAAGAAAAGGATACTGCATCCTCCAGCAGACGGAATGCATCTTTTTCATTTAAAGCATTTTTTTTTCTTTACCACCAACTTGCTGCAATTAGGAAGTCGTTGGAGAGATATCAATTGAGATTTGGGAACTGTTTTCTGGAAATGTTTTGAATTAAAATCTAATTGGTAGCTTTCTTTGATAACTATTTTATTGTTGGGTGCAGCTAAATGGAAATCAACCACAAAGGGAACTAAATTTTGTTTGTCATTAATTTTAACTCGATTTCACAAATGATTTACATATAAGATATTTTCCTTATTTGTTCTGTAACATTCTTTATCTTCAGTTAGAAGCAGTTAGACTGATGGACTGTTGTTTTTTCAATCATCATTTTCAATAACCTATTTTATCTTAAATAGGGGTTTCAACAAAATGGAGAAGTACCCCTAAGTGAATCAAAGCTAAATTTCTGTCACTGTGAAAAAACTAGAAAACTAATGGCCCCGAGGATTAAATTTTGTTGATTTTATGTAAGACATCTTTGAGTTTGGGGGCCAAAGGCAAATAGTCCTACACTGCAAATATATGATAATAGCAAAGTAATATGTTGAAAAGGCACTACTGTATAGGAATCATGTGAAAGGTCAAGGCTCAGATACATGGTCACCTTTCCCCAGTTTAACACGTTATGAGGACATCAAGTGAGCTGTGTCTGTTTGTGATCACTAAGCTTAAAGGAAATGTGAGCTAATTCAGTGTATAATATGACAAAGGTGAAAGATAACTTTAAGTAGTAGAAAGATTAACGAATTTAAGATTAACAGTTTTATGGAAGGAAGGTGGGATACAAGAATCAGATACAAGAATGACAGAAATGGAATTTTACTAACAATGAGTGGCAAACAACCTGGGCATGCAGGACTTGAGTGAAAGCACACTTGACTGAGTCCAGTCAGCTCTATGGACTTTGGACCATGCCCATGGAGTGTAAGAGACATCTTTCTGGGGAAGCCAAAATCCTCACAAGAGAGACATAGTTGATATTTGTCTGGAATTAATTAATACTGTCATTAGTAATAGACAGGTAAAGAGGGTTTGCTCATTATGGAAACATAAATATTGAAAGGTTTTTCTCTTGAACACTGAGTGAGCAGGCGAAGTGCAGTACCAGTTTCTTTATTTGTTTGCAACTGAAATACTGTGCCTCTTAGCAGCAAAGAGGAGAATAACATCTTTCTGTATCACTGATTGTGAGCCTAGCATCTCCTGTCTTCTGATTGATTTAGGAGTAAAACAATTTTCACTTTAATGGGGCATAACAACAGAAGCGATGTACCATTTTCATGAGTCCCTAAGCAGAGTACTGCTGCCCAGGGTATTCTGCCTGCAGGAAACTGAGATGAGACAGTGCATTGCAAAGTTTCTTAAGAAACAAAACCATCACACCTGTTCTGTCTCAGTGTTGTGCACAGTGATGTCTGGAAACCTATTTACAGATGTCATTTGTTTCCTGCTGTCATAAACTTTAGGCATTCTTTCGTGTTAGTTTCTTTCTCTACTTTATTTGGGCTATCTGAATTACAGTTCCACTCCAAAAAGTGTTTACATAAAAATGTAATCTTCTTTCTTAGCAGATGTGTCCCACAAGTGCTTTCAGAGTCAAAGATGTTACTGGCTTTGGTGACTCAGATATTTCTCAACTTCTCTTTAATAGGGGTTTCATTGCAAAGAGACATTTGTTTTCTATGCATTGTCAGTATACCAGACTTGTATGCATGAAACAGCATAACAGTTGACCACGAAAACCCTCTTCTTCTTTTTTAAATACTGATAATAATGTGTAAGAGACAAGTGGCTTGAATATCAAGTATTTTCACTTCTAAAATAAGGAGCTATTATTTGAAAATTGCAGTGAGACTGTAACTACGAGCTATCTTCATGTGGTTTTTATACTTCTCAGATGGAAATTATATATATCGATGTTGCCTTGCGTTAACTTTAAAATATTCGTCCTTTACAGATTATTTTTTAGGATGTTTAATTAAATTGAAATGAATTTCATCAGAAAAGAAAGAAAGAAAAAAGAAAGAAAGAAGGAAAGAAAGGAAAAAGGAATTCCTTTGATAATTGTTAGTTTTATAAATTCCCCACTGTGAACTTCAGAATTAGGAAGAGCTCAAGAGTGTTGAGATTGGCATTTAAATTGCGTTTTCACATGACTTCTTGTTAATTTCGCCTGTGCTCAGGAAGCATTTTGCTGATATTTCTTGATATCTATCTTGCTCATTCAGTGCTTCTTTTACCATTGTACATAAGTGAGATAATCATAGGTTAGAAAGGCAGTGTTCAAAAGAGTCGTACTGTCGATGAATATCCAGGCTCTTTGCATTACTTTCTGAGCAGAGCATTTTGCTTCCAGGAGGGCGTGGTAACAGTTCACCAGTAATTTTTCTTGTGGAAAGGTACCACTTAAGCGAAAAAAAAAATTAGGGCTCAGCCTTGCTTTTGTTGTAGGAAACTATATAGTGGAGAAAAGGCCACTGGAGATCCACCCATTGCTGGGAGGTTCTCTCTGAGCTTTCTGCCTGCAGACTGCTTTGCATATGGCCTATTAGAACTCTGAGACCATTATGGCCTAAGCCGTACTGGGAATGGATGGAAACGCAGAAGACCTAATGGAAAATAAATACCTTTTAAAATAAGCAATATTTCTGTCAGTTTGATCATCAGTGATGAAGAGAAGGCATTTCTAAACAGTTTGAAAAGGTTTCAAAAAAGCAGTTGTTTGTTAACTTTGGCCATCTGAGATGTATTCTAGAAATTCAAGTAAGAATATTTAAGCCACTACTTTATCATTTCTCCTTGGATTGTGACAAATTGGGAAGGACATCAGGTTCTGCACAGGTGGCAGCTCCACAGTTCCTCAGAAGCTTTGGAAAGGAGTAGAAAGGATTTTGAAGGACTGTATCAATTAAAGGTTTTTAGAAAGAAGAAGGGGTATTCACCAGGACCCTAAAATCACTGCCTGCGAAGGGGGACAAAGCCTCCCTGACAGAACTCTTCCTGAAGGTTGGCAGTATCTGTAGGTTTTGGGGATGTCCAGAGATTATTTCTGCATCACCCAGAGCACCATCTTTCCAAAGACAGCTCTGGCCTGCCTTCACTTTCAGCCGGGCATTGGCTTGCTATCACAGCTGCTTCCACAAGGGTGTGCCAATCAAACAGACTGCATTCTAGTGTATGAGGATACTAAACAGTGCCGGAGCGTATAAAACGTGCAGTTAATCCTGAGTGCTTCTTTGCTCAATCCATTTATGAAAGCATATTTGAAAGCAGGTAAAGTCATATTGAACGTATACACAACAGGAAAAAAAAAAAAGAAAAAAAAAAGAAAAAAAAAAGAAAAAAAAAAAAGAAAAAGAAAAACCTGTATCCAGAGAATTTTTATAGTAAAGTGTTTCTGAAAAATCAGTACAGGCATGCTGGCTTTTTACCTTCTCTTGTTTTAACCTATGACTGATTCATCGGTTGAAGTGTAAAAGAACAGATCTTCTTATGGTAATTGATTCTCAGGGGCTATTAGTGTAAATGTAAATGCTCAACATAGATGTTACATAGGTGGGTGTTAGAGGGAAAACACAAATTGTCAGTAATATAAAGCAGTCTGTTCATACCGTGAGGTGAAGAAGTGAAGAATGTTAGAAATCACAGACTAAGAAATGCCTCCCAGAGTTGGTTGTGAGTGGAGTCTCCCATTGTGAGTAATTATAAGAAACCTACTGTGCAAGAGTCAATTCTGGTCCTTTAGTTCAACAGGCAAGACACTTACCTGAAAATAACAGAGATTTCAGGTGAGATTTGTGAAAAAGCTTATATGAGTTAAACATCTGTCTGCTATGGGAGGTGGGCACCTCAATTTGTAGAGTTAACTGAAAATTCTTGGGATTGTATTTTTTTTCTATAGCCCTTGACTAGAATTCCTTCTATTTTTCACAACAACTGTGCATTTTTAACCATGGAGAATAAGAAAACATCATTCCAGTGAATGCCCAAGAGAATATTTTAGTTGAATATTTTAGTTAGGGAATATTTTTACTTGATTAGCCCAATAAAAATTACAAGATGAACTCCAAAATATTTCTAATTAGAAATAATTTTTAAAAAGCCTGTTGGTTCTTGTCTTACGTTTCTCAGTCTTGAAACTTTATGATTTCCTGATTCTCTCTGGAACCCAATGAGTTTAAAACATACTTTATTTTAAAAAATATATCTATATATGTGATCACATGACTCTACAAATCAGATCTTCCAGGGAAGCAACAAATACATTCTGAGATAAAATTAGGAGACTCAATCATACTGTATTGATTATTCTTCTTAAGATTCTGGAGCATTTAGTCTGCTTTATGAAAAATATGCTGTTTGAGTTTCTCTCTATTGCTGCATCTGTCTTGATGGTGATTGCAGGAGGCAATGAAAAGATGGCTCTGACACCTGCCTGTCACCGCTGCACAGAGCGAATGTACAGCCTGACACAGGCCAAACTTGAATGGATGTGATCAATCCCTATGCTGGGGAATTAGAGGAGGAAACAAGCCCTTAAAATACCTCCCCACCTTGCATAACATTCACAGTCATCTTGAGAAAGGACCCCAGGCACCAATCCTGGGCACTACAGGATCAAACCTGTACTTAGTAGAAGACGTTTTACTTCCTTAATAATTGTGAAGTGTCGGTTCCCAGCAGCAAACACATTCTAATATGCTGCCTTTTTATGATGATGTGAGAACCACAAGGAGTCTGGGATTCTAAATTCCTTTCAGATCCTTTATATACATAAAAAAAAAGTCCAGATGTCTCACAAAACATTTAAAGAACTTTATTTGAAAAACATTTTCTTTCTAAATGAGAATTTATGCAAAGTACAATTAAACATGTTTTTCTAACTAAATATACTCATCTGTATCTTGTGGCAGGGAAAAATAAATATGTAAAAATAAAAACAATCTGAGGCACAAAGTTAATTACGTTGTGCCAGTTTGACTCAGATTTCCTGATAGAGGCACATGCATTCTCTCCTCCTGTGATCCCAGACTCCTAGATGTGCTCATCCAGCTGAGTCCTTAGTCTTGTCTTCAACAGGAAATATTCTCAAGCTTCTTATGTTCTCCTGGTCACAATTTTTGCAATAAGTAATGCACCAATCCAGGCAATTACATCTGTGAATGTGCTGAGAGAAAACTGCTATGTATCCAGCAATTTCTAGGCACAACTGAATAATGATTTCTGTTTAGTTTGGGACATATTACACTTTCCTATAATTTTGAGTAAGGTGCCCTTCTAAAACCCAGTCTACTTGAAGGCCCTTTTCTTCCTCTTTTAAGGACAGTTACTGTGTTTTCTTTCTCCAGTCCTGTGGGACTTCCCCAGGTCTTCCTATATTCTTGAAAATGATCACTTCTAGTACAGAGATTACCTTGACTTGCTCTATCAGTACTTTAAGGTGAATTTTCTAGCAAACCTTGCTGCCTGAATTGCGCCCAGTTCATCTAAATACTTGAACTTATACTTTTCCTACTATAGACACTACATATTTGCCTTCACTAAAATGAAAAATCTGTTTTGCAACTAATTTGTATGCCACAGATTGAATCAGAATGGGCAGAAAATTGTCTTGTTTTGATACCAATAAGTCATTTTGCAGCTCAGCTAAAGAGTTCCTTTGTCTTCCATATTGCTTTGTTACATTTCTTTTTTCTTCTCCATTGCGCCAGGTGACTGCTGTGTCTTTAATATTTAATGTCACAAGTGCCATTTTCTCTAAAATATTTCCATAAAGTTTCTTCACAAGAGTCTATTAGCAGATTCCTGAACTGGTCTACTTTTTTTGTTTTTGTTGTTTCTGTTTGTTCTCACAAAGCAGATCTTTTATTCTCATTACCTTTTTTCTTGAACTCTTTAGGTTTACCATCACATCCACCTTAAGATTTTTTACCTCAGTGGTTTCTGAGGTAATTCTTGTATTCTTGTATAATTTGTTTCTTATATAAATATATGATTTGATTCTTGTATAAATTGTTGTTTCTCTACAACCTTTCTCCATCTTCTGAAACCTGTATATAGTACATATCAAAATAATTTGCTTGTGCCCTCCTATTTTGCCACAGATATTTGGACAATTAAAACAGATTTCCATCCCTTCTTGTCACGTCTTTTATCATGGCTATCTCTGTTCAAATAAGTGGTATTAATCATCTTCTTCAGTTCGTCCAAGTTCATCATGAAATGTTGCCTGCTCTTTTCCTGTTTTATCTTTATACGGAGATATATGTCTGTTCCGTTTAAACTCCAAAACTACAGGAAAAGTGCAATTTTTGGCAAATATTGAAATGCCTTTTATTTTTCCTTGCTTCTCCTCTTTGTAACTGTACTATTCTAGATCAGTATTGTCACCTTTTGATGTATTCACCAAAGCCTCTGACTTGCCAGTTAAGCGTCAATTTCATTATGCTGTAAGACTTTGGTTTATTCCTTATTACATGGCTTTTGTGTATGAGCATATTCATTACTCCTTTTTGTCTCTTCTGTGACTCACATTTCACTCCAGATGTTATCATTCTTTTAGTGATAGATGGGCTTTTACCATCACTTTATTTCACAACTTACTGAAAAATTCCTAACCGGACTAATATGTCAGTGCTGTTGGAGGAACTGCCTGGATTTTCAGAGCAAACAGTTTGCAGAACACTTGGCTGTTGTTGATAGTAAAGTCTTGGCGTCATTATCCATGCCTCAAGGCATTCATCTTTTTCCCTATTTATTCTGATATTTAATCATGGAATGAAGAAAAAAATTTATAAACACAGATAAGTTTAATCTGTCCAGGTTCAATTACACACGGTAGCTCAAATAGAATGTGGCAAAGAAGCCTGGAGTTGGAGAGGGGAATAACTTCTTAAACAAGCACAGTTAGAAAAGATTTGTAAAGCAGCCTTCAAGACTCCTTCAGGAAGTACATATTGCCATTCTTAAGTTCTTCCTGTGATGATAGCTGAAGATACGTAAATGTAGTACAGTGAAACTACCCTTTCCACTTACCACTGGTTTTAACAGGGGTTATGTCTTAAATTTGGCCATATCTGGAAAGCACAGACAGACAGTAGCTTTTGGGTGAACAGAAACAGAAGGATGTTTCTTTTCTTTTGTGGCCACCTACAGTGGTGAGCACATTTCTATGATCATGCTCAGTTTCAATTTGCTATAGTTTGTTCTCACATTAAAATGTTTCCTCTAACAGAGCTATCTGTGCATCTTTTTGTACACGAGGATAATGACCAACAAATACAGTGAGAAGTTTCTGTTGAGGCCATCATCTTTAATGTGGCTAAATTTTGAAAGATTCCTTGATCCATCAGTGTAATGCTGACTTTTTTTCAGTCTATTCAGTAGCAAACTCTGAATTTGCCAATGCTCATTATGCTGAAAGTGAAATTAATTTCAACAAAACAATAGCATAGGAATATCTGCACGTAATACTGTATGAGAACTGTTGAGTCATGGCCTGAAGCACTGATTGAGCACCTGGGGAAAGGACTGGCTCAGCCCTGGGAGTACAGGTGAAGGCGTGGAGCCTGGCTGCACCTCTCCTAGACCTCATTTAAGGGCTGACTGCCATTAGGGAAGTATCTCTGGTTGGATATCCCTCCCTTGTGGAGTCCTGCCTGCGAGTCTTGATCTTCAGAGATAGGTGAGCACCTTTCCTTTTGTAATACCATCTTTTGTCTGCGCCAATCTTTCCACTGGTAGCACCATCCCATCCATGCCAATCTTTCTAATTGTAACAAATACCAACAGCTTACAGTGGGGAAACTGTCTTGAGTACATAGGAAGATTTAAATATGTTATATTAAATAATCTTTTAAAGATGGAAAGCTGCTTTAACTCTTAAATGCTTCCATTTTTATTAGCGCTGCTCTTATTGTAACAACAATGGTATTTTTGTTTGATTCCTGAGACAGTGATGCAAAGAGGATGCAGTATAGAAATAAACATGCAGTTTTTATATTTCACTTTCTTTGTCAATTATCTTTCATCTTGTTGGCATTCACATCTTGGTGTATGAGCAGACCTTATGCAATGATGCTTTCTTTTATTGGGTTCTATTGTGCTGTCAAGTCTGGTTTAAAACACAATAATCTCATAAAGGCTTACAATTACAAAATTCTTATGAATTCACAAACACATTAAAGAAGCACAGGTAACAAATTAGCTGAGAATCTCAACAATCTGCACTTACAGTAAATATCCCACTTTCAGGGAAGTTGGATGCTTTTAAAAGTCAACAGTTGTTTTGGAAGTACTTCATCAAATTTATGAAACGCTGCATCACATTTATGCCACATAGTGTTGTGATAAGTTGTCCAAAGTGCCTGTCAGCTTCCCTTTCAAAAAGAGGAGGAAAAAAAAAAAAAAGGATTAAACATTAAACATTACCTTACAGAATAACAAGAGCCCTCAGAGGTTAGCATCTTTTTTTTTCCTTGCTTTTCCCCGTAAGATTCAAGCTCTCTTTAAACTTTCTGCTTCTTCAGTTTAATTCTTTATTCTTTGCAGTCTAATTTAATAGAAATTGCCTTAATTTTCTACCATGAAAAGTTATAAATAAAGACATTTTTAAAAGTAAATAACATCTAGGAGCCTTTTAAAAAGCATGCAGCTGTTGTAACATAAGAGATCCTAGTTTGCTCATTTTTAACACAAACCACAAAGAGGTCAAAGAATTCAGGTATATATATATTATTTTTTACTACCCATTAATGCAAATTCCAGCAGTGTATTCATGTTATTTCTTTAGGCACCTTCAGAATGCCAGCAGGTAATTGAGTAATCTGAGCTAATGGTGTTCATGTCAGGTGCCTAAAGAAATACCCTGAGGATGACATTTGGAGCCAACTTAACATATACCCCTGGTTTCACAACTAAGATGAATCTGTCAGAAATATAAACAATAAGAGAGAAGTGCTAATAGAAGCATTTTTTTCACTAAGGATTTTGTTCATTATGCATCATCTTCCAAACAAATCTCTGGTCTGACCAAAAGATGGTTAATATGTACCACAGAAAAAAAATAGGCAACAGGACATCATTTCACAACATCTTGGAAGCACACATGTTGGGACCATTATTTTCCAGAATCAGAGCTTTTCTTTCTGTTTTACTGTGGAAAAGGAAGCCGCTAACTCCAGGGTAGAGAGAAGGGGGAAAAAAGGAGAGAAAAGGGTTTTACTGTAAGGTTCCACTGTAAGATGTTAGCCAGGAGAAAAATAAAAGTGATATTTGTGGCTGTGCTGGCCAGGAAAATTTTTGATGTGTGAATTATTCTTCTTACAGCTATAGTTGCTAATGTGTGTGAGTGATGATACCCTCAACAATAGCACTTTTTTTTTTTTTATTATAGTTTGCAAAACCAAGTAAAGAATGTAGTAAAAACAAAACTGAGAGATTGGTGCTCCAGGGTTGGAATGAAAGAGTTCACAGACAGTTTTAGCATAAAATACTAACCATCTGATTTTCCAGAGGAGGGAAGCATAGGAAAGTGCTTTTCTAGAGCCTGTCCTGCACAGTCACCACTTCTGGAACTGTGGTGGTATGGCCACTCCTAACAATTGTTTCCTATGTGATCAGCTGTTATGCACCCCAGCACCCCAAAATATGCTGTTTCTTATTGTCTGAGAACAGGTGAATCACTTTCTACTTTAAGGCACTGATTTGTCTGCATCTCTCTGGCACTGATAGTTGAGGTAGACTGATTTTAGTCTTTCATGTTGCTTGTTCACTCAAGAGTTTAAGGCACTTGGCTGTCAATATTTGCGTGGGGTTTTTTGCTCTGTTTTGTTTTCTGCCAGAAACTTCATAGAAATGTTTCATATGCTACACAACTGGAGCTGTGACCTTCTCATGCATCCTTGTGTGTCCAACCCATGTGAACTGCTTTTATCTGGGGAAAACTCTCTGCACTATTTTTTTTTTTTTTTTTTTTTTGAAAACCCGTACTTCAATACATAAAGAAACAAGAGCTATCTTTTGGTGTTTTCCTAGTACCAGTCTCCTCTGCTGAACAAGAAATAGCACAGAATGTTTTATAATAGATGAAGTCTTTCAGCTCTAACCTGTCAGTTTTAAAGACCACAGCACATTCAGCTCTTAAACGACTCTGTAACTGCTGTTGGAGTACTTCATGATGGTGCTCCTCTACCCTCTCTCCTGGCCATTCCTGTACCCTCCTACTCCATATTTACATGCACCTGCCTCCTTATTAACACCTCGTTAAGGCACACACCTGCTGTGGTTTTACTTAAGCCCATTGCACTGCAGCTATTAACCCTGTATATTTCATTATGAGGCACTCAGCACAATAGCAGCACTGAGTAAGGTTCATTAATGAGTCATGCAGCCAAGAAAAATTGGTTTTGTATGGATGTCTCCTTTTCGTTCAATTTCTTCACATGCGCATACAACTCCCTTTTTAATAATTGATTATGTCTTAAATATGTTCCCCAGAAAAAAAATACACGAACGCACATGCATTAAATCCAGCTGAAATAGCACAGTTTTGAGACATAACATTAATGGACAGAAATGCAATACATATTTATAAATGTTAAGAAGGGCAACAATGAAACCACAGCTCTAGGGCTTAGGAGATCTTAGTTTTATTCCAAGATTTGTCAAACATCTGTGGTTTAATCAGCAAGCTGTAACCTCTGCCTATGCTGCTTCTGAAAAGTAAGTGTATCTGTATGCGCTTAGCCTAGGACACATACACACCTCACAAAAAATATATATATAAATATAATTGTGCAAGACAAAGTATAAGATCCTACATCATCAACTGTACTGGAAAAAAAAGAAACAGAGCATTAATAGTACAAGAAAAGTGATGAGCACGCAGCCAGTGTAATTCATATGAAGTTCCAAATTTTAATGGCACTTTCTCCAGCAGTTTCACTGAATTTATTTCAAAAGCCTCAATCACAGTGTGACTGTATTAGGAAAAGAAACTGGTCAGACAAAGATGGCAAGTGATTGCTCCATAACTATTGAATCGTGTAATACCACAATTATTTATTTGATCATAATCCCATGAATCTACCCCAAGGATAGTCTAAGCTATGGAAATTGGTTTGGGTCAAAACACTGTCTTCTTACGGAACAGCTACAAAAAACTATTGAACATGGTGTTTCAATAAGACAGTAAGAGGTGCCCCTGTGACGTATCCACACGTGATCCATGATTTGCTGCAAATTGCATGAAGTGGCCACAGATAAGTGTTTCTTACCAAAGAGTTTTACAGAAGGATAGTTTGCTGTGGAGTTGTTTTTCATCATTCTTTATCACGGACTGGGGTTTTGCTTGGTAAAATCTCTTATAGTTATGCCACAAAAGAAACAAATTTTGTAGTGCTTATGTTGCTTAGTAATACAGTGCTGTTCATACGCATGTGAGAAACTTCTATTTCTATGTTACTGCAATTAGAATTGCAAAGTTTTTCTTGTTTTAGCAAGTTCAGATGAACCTTAATAAGATGCCTGGATTTAAAATGTGTCAGTTCAAGGAGTTTAGAATTCTTGCAACTATAGTAAATCTAACATTTGCTGTTTAATGCATGTAATGCACATTTGTTCCACTGTATTTTGATAACTGGTTTCCCCTTGGTATCTCATTCACTCGTGGAAGTCTCTTTTCATTCCTATTATTCACTTGATGGATGCCAATTGTTCTAGTGATCCTGGACGTTCTTGAAGAATGAAAACGTATAAAGAAAAAAAAACCCTTTCTTTATAGAAAAAGTTACTGCATCACTCCTCCCAGATGCTTACTTTGAGTGGAGATGATAATCCGTGCAAATATTAAAAGTACTCATATGCACTTTAAGGTGATCCATGTGTAAACCAACCCATTAAATCTGGCTATAGTTTACACATTTCTTCAGCAGGGAAGCCCACCAATGTGGTGTTTTTAATAGGCATTGAAAGCTATACTTAATTATTCACTCAGTAGAACTGACATTGGATTTGATTCAGTAAGGAACACTAACTGCATAAACAGATGTCAACTGCTATTTGGTCTGGTGACCATGGACTAGATAAATATATGGAAAATCTCATAAGGAGCACAGAACTAAAGATAGGATTCATCTCTAAATGGCAGGACGATGAGCTTACAAGCAGAGTTTTCAGTATACAGGATCAGTACTTTTTGAAAGTACAGAAAGAAAAAAAATTGAGGGTAGGATTCATCCCACAAAGGAGAAATAAAGTAGTAACACAGCACTCGTGAACTACTTATCTCATGATCTCTGTCTCATATATCATAGTCAATGATTACTAAGAGTCATCAAAGAATATTATCTAGGATACCACACACACCAGCAACCTAGATAGAGTCTGCTGAATCAAAGGGAAGTGTCCTGTCAGGTACTGTGGACTAAACATCCAGGCCCTTAGACAGGCCAGCAGGGGCAGACTCTTCTCTTGGTAGTAAATCTTGCAATCCATTAACTTCTAGTGGCAACAGTGTCTACACATGTTTTCTCCATTATGATTCTTTATTCATATTAGTATGTAAACATCAGACTCTCTACAGCCCCAAAGGCTGTGCCCTGTTCTGCTAAGCCCATTATAAATATATACAGAATGACAAACTCTTCCCCAAAGAACTCCATCCTAGGGCTTGTCTCTAAATGCTGATCCTCTCTCTTGCTCATCTGATGGCAGAGAGAGAGAAATCATACACTGCATGGAATTATTCCCTATGGAACATTTTGTTCTGTACGGAGGAAATTTCATTGTAACTTGGGACCAACGAAATGCCTGAACATCGATTCCTTTTCTCTCTTCTGAGTATCAGAAACGGGGAAGGGAAGCTGCATGTCATAGGCTAGCTGCTTCTTATTTGTCTTAGCTGCTGGAGGAGGCAGGCAATTAGAATGGAATTTTGGGTATAGTTTCATGTTAGACTTAATCCTGTGTAGCTGCAGGCTCTTGCTGAGAGTGACAGCCCAGCTCTCTCCTCTCTCTCCATCTGCTTCAGCTGTAGAGTGCCTTTTCTTTTGCACTGGACTGAGTTGCACTGTCTCCTGACTGTAGACCAAATAAATACAAACCATTGATCTTATGCACAATTGATGTGGACTGCTGATAGACGGCGGGGGAGGGGGGGGAAGTGCAAATGAGAAAAAATGTCACCAAACCACTGCTTGTGTGTGAACTTACCCAGCAGTCTCTCTCCCATTCAATTTGTGCAACAGAAATGGAAGGCTGTTGGCTGGAAGCAAGCAGAACAGCAAGATGGCTTAGATCGAGTCCTCTCAGGTGCCAAGTACAGCAACACCAGAGAAAGGAGAAAGTGTAACATCAGCCTTTAATTTACGCTATTGGGAGGGCAGAGCAGTGTATGGCCTTCCCTGTCCTGACACTGCATTCATTAGACAACAGGTAGTTTTAAGGGAGCATTAAAACACTCGTGGCCTCAACCCTCGTTCAGCAAGGAGAGAATGTAGTTGTTGAAAGTTGTAGTCTCTTATTTCACTGTTGCTCGCTCTCAGTCTGCAAGATCACGAGTCCCTTCAGCTTCCATTGAATTCAGCAGAAGGTAATGACATTCATAGAACTGGGAATTTAAAGCTTTAAATCTTGCTCATACTATAAAATACTCTACTTGTAACCAAATATACTTGACATTATTGGGAATTATGTAAATAAAACCAAAACCACCTGCCAGACAATTTTTATACTGGGGAAACAGAGTCTCAATTTCCAATGGCATTTTAAAATTTATGTCATTTAATAAAACAATAAATTTATATTTTCCAGTTTTGTCATTATGAGGCTTAAAGGCAGTTCCATGTGTGGCACCTACTTGCATTTAACTCCTGGATTTATTACGACGAACATCACTTTAAAACAACACGTTCACATTTTCAAAGGAAAATGAATAGTTAATGGTTTCAGAATTATTATTCTTTTCCACACAATCTCATAAAAACTTCCCAATGAAAAAGCTAATAGACCAATGGCGAGACACTTACATATGCAAATATGTTTCAGTGAAAGAGTTAAAGTGCTTTATAATATAAATTTGCTTTCAGTGCCAATATAATTAGGTTGTAACAAGCAAACCCCTGCAACATAACACAGTGAAAATTTGAAAATTTGATTCTGCCTGGCAAACAACCAAGTCCCTGCGTGTGCACAAACCTGACATTAATAAGCTACAAGAGATTACATGATTTAGAAAAGAAGCACTTGGTGTTACAAAATCAAATAATAGATCTCTAGGCTATAATTAGGAGAATTGGGATTCAACAATGAAGTCATAATAATGTAATTTAGCTGTAAGTAACAGAGCCATGGAGTCACATTAGGAGGTGTGATCACATCTTTCAGCAAAGCTCGGCTGTGTAGACTTATTGCTGTTCAGTTTAGTCTAGTACACAGCAACCTGTTGGCACGGAGCTCAGGCTGACAGTCTCTTGTTCTCTAGGGGCAGTATGGCAAAGTGCCACCCGTGCATTTTTATTTCAGTCTTGTGACTTTTAAGTCAAAACAATAAAATTATATATACTGAGTGCAGAGTTGCCTGTGAATATTTGGATAAATTACTGCACAGCGTGGGTTTAGAGGCCGTTTAACAACAAATATATGTATAAAAGGAGGAGAAAAAAAAAAGGAAAATAGCTGAAGCAGGGTGTTAGGTTTCTAATAGGCTTCATGAGCGTGTTGTGTTTAGCTACATGTAGTATTCCATTTCTGTTGTAAAGGTAAAGGAGAAAATATCGCCAGATCTGCACCATATGGCAACGGTAGGTGTAAGCTTTCTTTCCACAGAGTCTTTCGTGCCAATACGATATGGTTATTCGGCATGTTGAGCTCAGAATGCAGGTGTTGCACAGGCACTTCATGCTGGTAGCAAATGCCCGGTGCACGGTGCCGCTCAGCAGCACTGCAGCACGTCAGGGCCCTGCAGCCCCATGCACAGCAGCAAGGAGCCCCAGGCAGGCAGCACGCCGGTGCTCACATGGCTGCTGACAGCACTTCAAACTCAACACCACAATTTTTGTGAAAGTTGCCATTTGATTCAAGCCGTTGTAGAGTGATACATCATACTAACAGCCCTTCTCCTCCGCCTGTGTATCACCCAGCCACAGCTCTGTCTTTGGGCTGTTATTAATTTAAGCTTGTTTTGCAAATTTTGGCCACAATTGTTTCTTCGTCATTCACTTGTCATAACTAATAAAACAGATATACCGCATTCATTTGGTGAGTGCCTCCTTTGGGAGCTGGTGGCTTAGTTAGAAGTGAAATGATACCTATTCCGTTGTTCATTAGCTGATTTTTTTTCCTGCATCCCTGCACTCTTCATAGCTATCTAACAGCCCTGGGGGCTGACCCACAGATCCCTGTGTCCCTCCTGTTCCCTGCAGGCTCCCTAGAGGCCACTGAGCAAAGCCCAGATCCCTGAGCCCCCAGCAGCCCTGAGCTGCCTTTTGTGTCCACACTGAAGATCTGATTTCCCCTCACAAAACACACATGTAAAGACTTAGTTGGTCACCGGGTTGTCAAGTGTGAAAAATACTTTGGAACTTGTGGGAATGGATGAGGGAAACTGCTCTGTTTCCTTTTCATTTTGCAGCCTAGTAGACAAGTGGAAGAGATGGGCATCAACTCTGCATTCAGACTGCCTGAAAATTTAAATGAGTTTGGATAAAACTTTGAAATGGGTTGTTCCATTCTTGCTACAGCTTCACCAGGTAAGGCCGGTGGTCCAACAGAGTTCCCATCTTTGGGGGAAGCGTGAAAGCTTCTGCTTTCATTTACTCTTTTGTGCAAAATTAAATAAATCTAATGCATCCTTTAAGGCAAACAAAAAAGTTTTCTTCCACCTGTTGCTCTTGTTAGGTCCATTTTGTTTTTATTTGCAGTTTCTCCCAATTAATGCTCATTTTATCAGTTCTTTATGGTTTTGCTCTTTTTTTTTTTTCCTATTTTGATGACATTTTGATTTGTTTCAAACTGCCCTTTATTTTCATTTTCTTTCCAAGCATGTTGATTTACGGTCGTTTCTTCTATTTCTTTTATGCTTTAAATGATCTGTTTGTTTTATTTCCTTTATTTGCATAGCACTTACTTTTCATGACCTTTTTGTTGCTGCAGCTGCTGCTGCTTCTGGACTGCTGGTGTTTCCTCCTCCTTTGTAAGTGGGAGACACGGAGAGAAAGCAAACCAAATCCCTATGAAGGCAAGCATCCAAACACAAAATCTTTTCTGATATTTATTTATTTATATTAATCTGCAGTGTGGCTGAAAGGTATTGGGATTTCTCAAAGTACAAACCAAAATATTTTCCTTCTTTTTACAGAAATGGGTTATAGCAACTCTCTGTATTCCTATCTAAAGATTGTAACTGAGCAGCGCTCTTTAGGGTGGTTTAATTCTTCAGCAGCTCTTCCACAAGCAAAGACATTTATAAAGGAGGTAAACATGAGGACAGTTGTGGAGGTGTTTCTTGAGTCTCTCAGTCACTGATGATGCTGACAACTTTGAGTTTTTGCTGCTGGTGTGAAATTCTGTATGGATGTTTAAAAATTAATATTCTTGAACAAAGTAAGATTTCCTGTAGCAAAGGTTACAGTATATTTGTAATTAATTATTGCTGTGAGAGTGTGTTCCCCAGCAGGGGTCTATGAGTCTGCCAACAGGCATATAGATATATGTATATTTATACACGTACCCACATATGTATTTAGATAAGAATTACAGTATTTTTCATTTGATATATCATTATCATATCTGCGTTGTTACGGTTATCTGTTGTGAGGGTATATATGTTTAGTGCCCATGTCTATTACACATTGTTAGTTTAATGAAGAATGATGATACTAACACAAGATTAACTAGATATGATCTAGAGCTTATAATCTCTTTTTTCAGACTCAGTTTAAATTTATTCTACAAAAGCTGATGTTCATTCAAAGTATTATTATTGAAACTATTGCTATCAGAATTATTTCTAAACTTGGTTCTGTGGTTGTCAGTAGAAAAAGTAACTTGCCTTTAGAACTGTTGTTATTCTATGTTATTTTATTTTATTTTTTTAAAAGCTCAATGACATATTTAAATTGGTTCATTTTCTGGTGCTGTGTCACAAATTGGTGTTTTGCCAGAAAAACAGGGTATGTATCAAATCACCATCTTTTATTTTCATGCTTGGTGATTTGCAGTGATCTGTGGACTGAAGTCTGCATTAAGGCATGGTTTTGGGATACTTTCCCTACTTAGAAAGTTTCTTATTGCTCCTTCCATCACTGATGTTTGCACCATTTTATATGTGTATGTGTGCTAGGTAAATGTATATATTTACATATACACACGTGTGCACACCTATAATGAGCCAAAGCCAGAACAGCCTCTGTCTCAGCTTGTCTGCAAGTTATGCACATTCTAGGGAATGAAACTTGAATAATGTTCAAAGAGAAAGCGTGTGAGTTAGCCCAAGGGCAGAAGCCACAGGTTACATGATTTTACATAATTTTGGTGGAGGGGGTGGAAAAAAAAGAATCTCATGTCAATATTACAGGAAATATTTTAGAATGCATTTAGAATACAAACAGAATGTTTGTCCTCACTGATTTGTGCACGTACTTCAGTACAGTACTTTGTTTTCACCATGCCAGGATCCTTTTCCTACCTTCCCTTAATATAATTCATCACAAAAGGAAAATAAAATGAGAACAGTTTTTGTAGCCATTGCTAGCTTTACTGCTTACTTCATTTTTAGGGTTGGCAGAGGTAAGTTTAAGAAAGTAGCTTGGAGACAGGTTACTGGATCAGCCTTGCTTTTTCTCATGTGGCCATATGGCAACCTAGAGTGCTGCTGCATCTTCAATCCCAGTCCCAGTTCAGGGCTAGATATTTCCTTCAGATTCTGCTGTGGTTTTCCTGAACCCTGAGCACTCACCAGTATGGTCCAAGCAGAGCAAGATCTTCAGCATTTGGTTCTATGGTGGGGGCAGCTACTGCTGCCCAGGAATAACTCTACAGGGTCAAAAAATAGACTACAAATTGGAAATGGGAAAGACAATTTGGGTTGGACACTCAGAAGCTCTTAATAAGACGTGATTCCTACATTTTTTTTCTCTGTAGAACTGCTGTTAAGAAAGTTAAAAAAAAAAAAAAAAAAAAAAAAGAATCAAGCTTGAAGGAACCAGGTAAGTCAGTCCCATGATATTATATTTACAGTTTAAAACATAACTGAAGAGTGTATAGATGATCTCTGTCTACAGAATCCTCCGTGTCTTTCCAAAGACTATGCTCCATTCTTAGGTTGTTTTTTTGTTGTTTTTTTTTTACATTGTTTTGTTTTCCTGTTTCATTACCTTAAAGGGAACACTGTTATTGAATGCATGTCTAGTTTCTGGATGCCATTTTTTTATTTCCTTCTCTTTATCAACATATTCATAGCAGAAAAGCTGTGTTCCTTTTGACTAAGATAATCTCCGTTTTCTCTTATTGTTCACATTCAATTTGTCATCTAATTATATCTGGGTTGCTGATGTCTCCTTATCTTTCAAGAGTCAAAGAGACATTATACAGTTAGTTCACTCTCATGAAATGATAGAAATATGAGTGAATACCAGGTGGGTCACTTTCTTCATTCATTTTGGCTGGGATATACATGTGTTGATGGGACTGTTTGAAGCTTTATTCAGACTGTATCAGTTCCTTGTTTTGCAGCAATCCAAGAAGAGCAAGATGTCACTTGTTAGTTAGTTAGTGTCACATGTTAGTGTAATATGAAAGGGATATCTCTGATAGTGGAACTGTTACTCCCTGGGCACCTTCCATTTTTGTCCTCTGCACAGAGATACATCATTTCTCAGCAAGTCAACAGCCCCGAGATGTACAGGTTATATATTTGCAGGAAAAAAAAAAAAGCGTCTTAGGTAAACTGAACTAAGGAAAACAGAACAAAACAACTGAGTTATGGAGCTTCTCTTATCCTGTCCCAGCAATATGATACCAAGGGTGGAAAATTTCATTTTAACAAAGACCAGAGCAATTTCAGTTTGTCACTTTGGAAAGTTAATTTGAGTAGCACTGGGGTATGAATATTTTTACAGTAGTATTTTATTATTTACCCACCATAGAATGGTTTCTCTTTCTCTCTAACAATTACTGTTTTTAAGTGTGCAGAAGTATACTTAGGCCTTTCACTAAACACACAACATGGACACTACTTTATGAACACAGCTCAGACAGTGATCCTCAGTTCCTCATCAAAGTCTGCCTGAAATGAGCTGAAAGATACTTTGGTAGCACCAACATGGATCAGGCATAATTATCTAATGGCTCACCTAAAGGTCTTTTCTGTCTCAGTCAGTCTATATTTAACAAAAGATAAACACACCTATTGATGTACAATGATGCATTCCAAACTGAAACTCCTGAATTGAGAGTTTCTATCTCCTGCAAAGCTCGGAATGCAGTCACTGCTCTACTTCATTCTTTTTCTTCACCATAATAATTACTTCAGTTTCCAGAATAGTAGTAAAGTTGCCTTATATCTAACTGAACTGCTGTATCATTAGACAAAAGTAATTTTACATATCAATTATTGAAATTTCATCTATGATTAGCTCTACATATGAGCAATGTTTTCACAGGATAAGTCTTTTCTTTTTCAGAGAGTCGCACGCACTAAATAAATGAATAAAGACATGGCTGTATATTTCACCACTTATACTGGGAAGCATTCCTATCAGAAAACTTGGAAATCAAAACATTCCCCACAGTCCCTCAGTATGCATTAAAAATAAAGACTGTAGTCATAACTTTTTTTTCAAAACATGAAATGCATTTTATGCAACAATGCCTCAGATGAGACACAAACTCAACAGAGCTTACAAATATTCGACATTAGCTCTTTTCAGAGCAATGCTACAGCCTTATTGGTGATTGCAGATGCACTGATATTTTGTAAACCCAGTCTTTAGATTAAAATTCATGAAAGATAGCTCACTTGCATAAATAAATCAGGGATGCAAAAATAAAGTTTAAACATCCATACACTACTACTATCATTTTGCCAAAATGACACACAGCATGACTGCAGAATTTGCTGTAATACAGTAATTGAGAAGAAAATTTGCCTTGCTGTATTGCTGAGAAAGGTAAAGTATGTATCCATGGATTTAATAGCGTATTAACTATTCATTGATGTCACTTTTTAGCATTACTTCTGCGCTCACAAATCCTATTAGAGAGTTAGGCAATGTATCTCTTATTGTTAAAAAAGGGCTCTTGTCTCACAGCTAGCCAACAAAGATAATAAAGCCTATTCCCAATGCAATAGCAAAGCCAGGCTAGGCTGCATGTGAAGATACAGCAAGTTGCTTGCTCTGACTTAAGCTTATACATGAAATTAATGACTGAAATCATCATACCAAACATGGTGATCCTACAACGTACATGTGGATTTAAGGATTGACATGCGCCCTACCTGGTTGTCATATGCTGCTGCTCAATCAATATTGAACTTTGTTGGAGGCAGGGAGAACTTACTGATTTCATCATTTTCAGTGAAAAGCTGTCCGATGTCTGTGTTCAACTTTCTATTTGGAGGAGAATGGAGTGGGCAAGAGAGACAGGAGAAAAGAAAAAATGCGGTAACCGTAGTACTGCTGCATTTCCATTAGAATGGCAAAATACTTTGTGCTTATCTGCAATCAGTTATATTGTACTCAGTAGCCCCATCTTAGGTCTTCATTACTGTAAACACCTCACACAGATAAAAGTGAGATAATACTTATTTATGAGTATCATCACTTAGTGTGACCACTGAGATATATGCTTCTTTTTGGCCAACACGATCCCCTACCCACCCTCATTTGCCCATGTTTACGTGTTCAAAGAGGATTAGGACTCAGCTATCTATGTGCAGGCAGAGCAGCACCGTGTACAGCTGTATGAAGAATTCACTACCAGTAGCTTCTGATTATTGATGCCTTTTTTATGCATTCATGAATTATCTACAGACAGATTCAAATCTATTATTAGGCTGCAGATCTTTAAGACATACAGACCAGCAGTCAATAGAAATAGCAGCTAATGTATAGCAGACTAACCAGTCTAATTTATGAACAATCAGGAATAATTCACCTTAAGGCCTAGCTGTGCTCCTTTCTTTCTTGGTGACAAATTCACTTTGCAGCTTATCTTCATTAATATCAAGACAGTAAGTATTGATGGTAAGTAGTCACACAGGAAATAAGTAAAAATTAAAAGCAAAATCTCTGGGTTTATTAGTATTTTTATCATTAGCTTCAGAAGAGTGCTCAAATATTTCAGTATCTTCAAGCAATAACAAACTAGAAAAAGTGTTTTTTGCCTTTTCACAAGAATAAATATTTATAAGCATATTCTTCTTTATGATTCATGCAGGATATGATTCCACTAACTTGTTTTGTTGATAACCTCACATGCTCCAACAGGTCATCAACTCCTGGAGTTAACTTTTAATTCCTTCTGTATGATGGCTCTTTTCTGATTCCTTCTCCAGGAAGGAGAAAAAATTGCTTTGCTGTGTTCAGTAAACCAGATATGCGTGAGCTGTAAACCTAATCCTTGCAAGACTGCTTAGAACAACATTGAAAGTGGGTTGTTTTATTCTAGCACTTCAGGGTGGGGATGAGGTACTGGGGATTTTTTGTTCAGTTTATTTGCTGCTGCTTTTTCATTAAGGACTTACCTGCAGTAATTAAAAAAGAAACAAACACAACAACGAAAACAAAAACCTGCTTAAACTCCAGAGTTAAAAACAGAGTGCAGTACAGAAAAGAACACGTGCCATTCAAAACCATGCTGCTAGGACTGCTCACTGTAGACAGGCACCTCTTCATATACTTCTCTATCTGCAGAACAATTTCATGATGGAAAGTGCTTGCTCTCTAGATCTGTGATATAACAAAGTTTTTGAGATTTTTCTTCTAACTGAACATGCTGCATTGTTTCTGTAAAGTTGCTGACTACTGTTCAAGTCACTTTTATTTTCTGAAGAGAATAATAAGTAAAAGAGTTGAAAATTACCATGTGGAAGGGGTGAAGTTCTCACCTTTAGGTAGACTGAAATTTGACAGAGAATAGTAGAGTTACAGTACAATGAAAACCCAGGTAAAGTGCACCTTTAGTAGCTGTCACATGCTGACAGATTTGCCTGACTCGTGAAGCCTAAGCTCCTTGTTCTGGCCCTGGGCCTGCTACTGCACAGGAAAGGTGTGACCTTTTCCAGCTAATCACTCTAATCACTCTCAGTGTGTTTCAAATGCAAAACCAAACTAGATGAGCTCTAGGAATTACATAATGTGTCAATTTAGCAGAAAGAAAGACTTCCAGCAGGAGACCAAAAGGATCCATTCCATGATTCTAAATATGTTTGTGTCTTTTAATTGAGCAAGAGGTTTTGGTCACAGGCATCAGAACAGTTTCAGATGTCATGACTTGGTTGCTGCATTAGAGGGATGAACCAAAGTCTTCCCTTATTAATGTTGTACAAATTAATTACAGCTGTGTTGCTATTGAAACATCAGCAGTGATACTGGTTATTTTCTACTGAGATTTCTAAGTGGAATTATGGTCACTGATATCTAGCAGAAGATCTGTAAAAAAACACACCTTTTAGCTACTTCAAATTACGGCCAAATGCAAATGTGCAATTTAGGAAATAAAGGTTTCAGAACTAACTGGTTACTTGAAATAACTGAATCAGATATTATCATCTCATTCATATATATATAGATAGATATACAAATGCTGAACTCAACAGTGGCATAATTAAATACATGTATTAAATTAATAATTAGTCAAAATATAATAATACAGTTCCTGCCCCATAATAAGCCATCTCCAAGCACCAGCTACAGAGGCCATCTTACAATTTTTTTTTATATACAAAGACTGCAATGATGATGGATTTCTATGCACGGTCCCATGAGCTGTCTGCCTATGAACTATATCACAGAAAGTGATAGATGAGTATATTCAAAGCACTGAGAATAAAACGTTGCCCTCTTTTACAGCTAAGATATCCTAGAATCTGATTTTCTTTTAAAATGCCTTTCTCAAAAGAGGACTCCGTAGGAGGAAGAAATAAAAAAATCAAACACAACATCATCATTCTCCAAACTAAACTTTCTAAGTCTAAGAAGTGAACGAGTGAACAGATGTGATACGTGCAAAGAAAGCAGGGCATTTGTCTGGTATTAATGAACAGCGTTCCCAATAACACTGATTTCTTCTGCAGAATACAGACATTGAGGCTTAGACAGTAATGGAGGACTACTAATATAATTGAGAACTAAAGACATACACCTTTCAGTCTGCCTTTCCTTCTGCCACTTATTTTGTATTGCATGAATGAGATATTACTTTCATGTTTCCCCGAGATGTTGGTTCACCAGGGTAAAGTGAGCAGACTCAATTTCACCGAAAGTAATGTAGTGAGATTATCCAGAATTATTTCCAGTGGGCTGCATTTGTTGCATTCCTTCTGTTGTGAGAATATAAGTAAACAACTAAACACCTTTACTGAAAGCTGAGAATCTTCATAGTCATCACCTCTTCCTATTTCCTTGATTAGGCCAGCATTTTAGGTTTAGCCATGCTCAATTAACTCATCCAGGAATCGGTCCAGTCAGAAACAGTTGATTTAAGTGAGATAAACTGGGCATCTGTTTGGAAAAAAATGATTATCCAAAATATGCCTTTCATCATGAGAAAATGAACTGTGCTATCTCCATATTTAAAAACATATGCTTCTAAATAGATTAACTTAATTTGAAAGTCTAAGAAATAGAAAACAGTAATCACAACATTGAAATTGAAACAAGGAGATACTAAGTCAAAATTAAGTAACCAGTGCGTTAACATTTTAATGTACTGGAACTTAAACTTGATACCGGCACCTTCATCAAACCACTTGAATTAAAGCGATTAAAACTAGCAATAAAATCAACCACTGCAGCAGTGACTGAAATGTGTGAGGTGTCAATGCATGTTTGCACTGGCGCTAACAAAAATACTGCTGTATTTAGTCTCTGATTTGCTTTAGAGATCTAATCAGATCAGACAATGCTCTCAAGCTTGTTTCTATTACTAAAGATTGTTCTTTTCTGAGAAAATAGAGATAGCATTGGAGACATAGATAGTAATTAAGAGGTAGTGTTTATGGCATTGGAGAATATATGGCAATAGGTATCTTTTGCAGGTGATTAAACTGAAGTTAAGACACTGGAAAACCTCAGAAGCTGTTTTACTGCAAGAAAACATCAATGCTGCAGATGCTATTCCTACAATACTGTCTGTATTTGAAATCTCTGTATTTGAAAATGTTTTAGTTGCTCCAAAAGTAATACTTTCTATTTATTTCCTTGAAAGCTACTACAGATACAAGGAGCACAATGACACTATCTTATAGAGCAAATTCTCAGCTACAAAACATCATTTTTCAACGTAGTCAGCAGCAGTAGTTACAGATTTTCACCAATGCCTACCATGTTGTGCTTGTAAAAATCTCCACCAGTGGAGGTGACTGTCAGTCACTGTTGTGACTGCTGAGACACACCACCCACCGGTTCACTGTGCTCACATCCAGTATTTAGTCTCCATAAACTTACATAAAGCATCGATAAATGTCAATGGATGTGATATTTTCCTAATAGAGGAATTCACCGTTACTTCATCAACACTTCTATGTCAGACACCATTTTTCCAGACTGCCTCTCTGCTGTCATCTGTCACACTGCAACAGTGTAATGGAATATAGGTTTGACCTCTACAGCCAACATCCATCTCTGACACTGGGGGTCAACATAGTAAAATAGGAGGCATGGCTTTTAGAGCAGCCCTCCTTCTTTGTAGGTTGATGTGATATTACCTACATAATCTGCAGCTACCAGCACAACTAAAATTTGCATTCTTATATGAACCTCAGTCCAGTCTCAACTATATACACATACCTTAAAAGCATAGGCATATACGGGTGCAGACTCTAGGTATTATGTTTCTACATGTAGAACTTTAGTCACTGGTTTTCCTGCAGTTCAGCTTTGAACATAAAGGTGGTTAAGGACTGACTACGCAGTCCAAATGAGAACAATAATGGAAAGTCCTATTGTACGTTTAACTATTTATAGCACTTAAAAATACCTGCTGTCAGATATAAAAGGGCATTTTATATACTTTCTCAGGATGGTCAAATCACTATTTATATAATAAAATATCTCATCATATCATCATGTTTTAATATAGCTATTAAAAATGGATAGGAGTTGACTGACTCACACACTACACAGAGTACCCATTTGCAAATAATAAAGGAAAATTTGCCAGTAATCTGCAGTAAAATATGAACAGTTCTGTTAATTCAAGTAGCACAGATGCAGCATGTGCCAATTTAGCAAATACATAAAGCCAAAAAGCTTCTAGAATCAATCCAATTTGTTCTGAAGTCACAGAAATGTTGGCTTTAGATGTAGTAGTAATAATGTACAGCTTAGAAAAGAAATGGGAACTAAGCAATCTATCTGGAAAGCAGACGTGCAGAATGGTCCTTTATGCTCCTCATGCAATCCAGATTCAGAAGAGCTACGAGAAAAAAAAATTAAAAAGAAAGGATGTAATAATAGACTTACAGTAAACCAAATAAAGTCATTTTAAAATGACTAAAGAGCAATAGCAAACGAAAAATGCCTTTGGGTACGCCATCTGTTTATCCATTCCATATTATACCTTTTCATCACAATTACCTAAAGTAGTATATTTGTATTTCTGTAAGGTATGGAATTCATTACATAGTTTTGCAATGAAATTATCACACTGTGGCTGGGACATCTGCACCCTGTCATATATCATTCTATTCATTTCTAGTTAATTTAATCCTAATATCTGCCTACATGACAAGACAGATGTTCAGCTATACTGTATCTTCCATAGTTTTCTGCCTTGAAGAAACTTTAAGTCACTGAAAGAAATGTCATCTTTCAAACAGACATCTTACGGGTTTGGGAAGTATGCGTGTGCAGATGTGTTTGTATGTATGTGTTTGTGTTTATAAGCCATATTCCTTTTATAAGAAGAGTGTTTTACAAAACAAAAGTCTTTTACAGCATTTTCTAGATTTAAACATGTTTCATTTCAGACATATGTCTTTCTTTTCAAAGTGTGCCTTATTAACATTTTGCCATAATTACTTAATAGAAACATAATTTATTTCTGTTGAATTAAGTTCTAAATCTCTTGCCTTGAACAGGACAGATCTTTTTCACCATTGATAATTAGAAGTCATGGGCCAGTCTTCCTCTTCGCCTTCTCAATCTGAACTCTCAAAAATCAATTGATATTCAATCTTTACAGCTAATAATACTGTCAGACACAAAGGTGCCAAACAGAAGCACCTTACATTCTACGTGTTTTACAGCTGTTTGATTTGAATTTGTATGAACTTATGTCATTGGTCAGTTATAGATGTAAAATAAATTTGTAACACATCTATGTGGGAAAAGTATTGACCACATTGTGAAGTACTTGCTTCTAAACATTCTTGCCACAGTGCTCTTCAAGTAGAGCTTTCAAGGCTGTCAAAGAGCTTTATTCTGCTTTCCCCGTACAGCATAGATTACAGACTATATTTACAAAAGGACTTTAGACTTTGATATCTATTCACCAATCAGCTCCCCATTCACCATTCCAATCTAAACATGGACACAGTAAATTCCTTCAGGCACCACAGCAACTAACAGTGTAGCATTGCTCAGAATTGTACTTAGTTTTCCTCATTTTGATGTAACTGAAGTCATACTTGTGACTTTTCAGTTTAAGGATTTACAACTGTCAGGCAAATCCCTTTTCCAGCTACACTTTCATAATACCAGTATCGAGCATCTTCATTTTCAAGCACACATTGCTTCTGTGATAAACAAAATGTATTTTACTTGTCTGCCCTGCAAAACATAAACATCTCTTCAACCACTATCATAGTAAAATAGTTCTGTCAGTGTAGAAGCGCATGAGTGACATTTTTAGCATTTAACAGAAGACACAGTAGAACTCACAGCCATTACACTGCTCAGTGCAATTCAACACAGTTTCACACTATTCTGCTCCATGAATAAGATTAGAACACCAGGTCTTTGACTGGCCAATATGTATTCTGTCTGCTTAGACTGTTTCCCCAAATCTCTGTGTTCTCCCATTAAGCTGTTAACTGGGTAAGTAAGTATTTGTAGTGGAAATGCTGTCACAGCCTGAAGCAGTGATTGAGCACCTGGTGGGAAGGCAGGGCCAACCCAGGGGAGCTCAGCTGTATGCAGTGCAGCTGAGTGATTAGAAGGGGTGGAGCCAGGATGCACCCCTTCCCAAACCTCATGTAAGGGTTGGCAGCAAAGGTAAAGGGTATCTCTCTGGAGATTCCTGCCTACTGGAGCTCTTTTGAAGGTAAGCAGTTTTTCTTCCTTTGTTTCTGTGTCTATGGCTGTTGTATTTGGGTTTGTTCTCATATGTTGTAGCCTAGGATTGTACTATCCTGCTACTGTCACTGTACTTTCCCTCACATTATAGCATTACAGTATTGCAGCTATTATTTGATGACATTTTACTACCCTGTGAACAATAGAGGTTAAAAGTAGTAGTTGTGGTCCCACACATTGGGTGGAACACATTTAAATGAACTTCACAGCGTAGACAAAACAGCATATGTTGTGCACTTACAGGGTTACTTCTATATTAACTTATTTTCCTACACCTCTGAATATGTAAGTTTAAATTCTATGCCTGTAAGCTGCCAGATAAGCCCCAAGCAAATTACATGCAGCTGTTGGATTGGATAACAGTAACTGATTACACAATGGACATCCAGATAAACATGAACTGACTTTAGTGTAGTAAGTGTCCAAAAATGACAAAAGATTTTAAAATTGTTTCTCTGATGTAGAGTGAAATAGTTCAGTTAGCTAATAAGCAGCTTGAACGTTAAAAGGACTTTGGGAAAAAGTTCTGAAATTGCTTCCAGCCCTTTTATTTGATTTTTTTTTTTAATAATTTTTATTTACTTGTGTTTTTGCACTTCTGGGTTATGATATTCCTATTTTAAAAAATTCCTTTTAAATTGTAGCTAATTTAAACCAGGAACAATCTGAACCGAGATATCAGGCCAGGGACCATCTAACATTTGTTGCCATCTCTTTGCGTTTTCAATTGAAATGTTAATCCATGTGCTCTATAAATCAGCAGAAACTACTCCACATCTTGAATCCCCCAGCTTCAAAATCAAAATTCATTTCTTGCTGTGCGTTTTGGTGCTGCTGTAACACCGCTTCTAAAGCTTCTTATTAAAAAAATATATTTTTTAATCTTATGTACATTTACAGGCATATATATGCACGTAAGCTGACAATGTGTTTCATACCTGTACCAATGCAAAGAGCCAACACCTCTGCTGGACTGGTCACTAATTGTCATATGTTGTATTCCTTGCGGAGATGCTAATGATATTTGCCAACAGTTATTAGTTGTGTCTATTTCCACAAGCTTAGAGGAAAAAACAAACAAACAAACAAAAGATATAACTGTGGTATATTCCAGGAAATACATGAAGTTCTGATTCTGTGGCAAAAGACCTTCAGCTTTTCAGTAGTAAGCACTACCGGTCAGGGGGCAATAATACAGCTTCAGTAACTGCTTTAGTGAAATGTCATTGGCTGTTGAGATTTTTGGTGACAGTGACAAGCTAAAACAGCAGCCTTTTCCACACTAAAGTGTAGTAGAATAACTATCAGGAATTAAGCCAAGTTCTAGCACAGGATTCTTAATACATCTGAGAGGTTTTAGATTTCTAATACAAACTGCGTTAAGGTTGGCAGTAGGCCTAGCTCCCCTGTGATATGAAACAGTAGCACAAGCCCTGGGACATTTTTGGTCTGTAGGATTATTTGTCTAGTTAAATATGGTTAGATAGGGTGTTTTTTTTCTTAAGAAATAAAAAAAATAAAAAATAATAATTAAAAAAATCCAAAACTGGTAAAGGAATGAGAATTCCTGTCTAAGGCTGGTTCTCAAGATTCCCAGAATGGATCCTTGGGGATAGTTGGTCTATTTCCTAACAACATGTAACAAGATTGTTCAATTAAAAACATATGTACTTGAATGAAAAGTGAGATATAACTGGAGTGAACAAAGAGACGATCAAATCAAGATGAGTGGGATATTAAATTTCTGAGACAGTGAATTTACAAAAAGGTTAGACAAAATAGGTAACACTGAAGTGCATGTGGAAAGACCTCAGAGAAATAAACACTCGACTTTCGTAGACTGGATGGCTTAATTTATAGATATAATCACAAATACTGAATAGAATTAATGGCTTTTTTTTTTTCTTCCACTATTTTAAGAATCTGTAAGTATTATATAAAGTATAGGTGGTTTATATTTATCTTGCTGTACTCTTTGGGGTCTGGCTGTTGAGCAGGTGTCTCCTGACCTGAACCAGAGCCTCTATAAGATATGCTATAGAACTGTGCATTCAGTAATGTTTGTCAGTTCAAACTACTTTTTGGTAATGGTGCAGGCTTTTGGCTTCTGTGCTGTCTGTGGTAACGGTATCTTGACAGGCAGTGTTTTTAATAATTAATCAAATCTTCCAAGCTACAGTGAGACACAAAGATCCTTCATGCTTCAATAGAAAGAATTCAGAGTTGAACGATCAAGTATTTTCTACCTTTTTCTTTGTTCTGGTGTTAGATAGGGTATGACTACTACTTGCAATTGCAACTTGTTGATTCTTTAATGAAGAGAAAGGGATTAGTGATGCTGTCTTCCAGAACTGGCAAAAGGCTCTTTTTTTTTTTTTTTTTTAGCAGAAGTTTTAAATACTGTTATGCTTTTTTTCTTTAGGATGTATGTTTGCTTCAAGCTTCCAAAATTCAACTCCTTAGCCTCGTATCAATGTGGTGTGTCATCTGAGAAAAATTTCACAGTCATGCTCACGTTGTCTGACGGTTATGTTCTTATATTGTTCAAGATCCTTAAAATCAAGCTATCAAGGCACAAACTTGCAGTTATTTATAAGTTTGCCAGATCAAATACCCAGAATCACAAGAGCACTTTCCACCTACGCGCAAGTTATCATGCTTACAAAGTTGGGTATCAACAAAAAAACCTGTTAGTTTGGGGCATTGTAACACCAAGCTATTATTCATTTTCTTCAAAAAGAAGAAAGAGCAAGGGTTGTAAATTAGACTTTAGTCATGTCAGGCCTTACTTAAGTACGTTTTAACAGCATATAGTTATAAACTTTATTGGACAATAAACAGAGATTTTTTTAAAGGCTTTTGAAGCTGAAGAAGAGCTTGATTTGCCAGCTCTCTTATTGTACATGCTGGCAACTCCAGGGAACATTGAGATAAAGGTGAGTCTCTATATTTTAATGATAGCCTCTAGTTCTGAGAATGACATGCAGTACTCGTTTGTACTCTGGGTACTGTCCAGTATCTCCCACATAATTCTGTATACAAAACCTTTTTCAAATGCTTGGCCCTCAGCAATCATGGTCAAGTGGATGTAGCATTGTTTTTCAGGTCCTATTTTTTGTAGAACAAGAATGCCAAAATTTGCTTAGGATACATCTTGAGAACTTTGAAAATTATATATATGAAAAGGATGAAACTACTTGTTGCTATTCTGTTGAGTTCTGAAAGGCTAGTAAACATCTGGGCACTAAGGTTCAAGAATGTGATTTAGAAATATATATATAATATATATAAACATTATAAACCAGGTAGAAAAAGAGACTTTTCTCATTTAAGCTTCTCAGAGGAGTTTTTTCAGAAATACTTAAGTTTACTGCAGCAGGGAATCTGGAGTACCAAATACAGCCATTGTGTGAAGTCCTAGCCTTTAAATAGTTACATGCCATACTTGATTTAGCATGGTTTGGCTATCGGGGGGAGTCATTGTACAGTAAGTTGCAGATGATGTGTATCACACTGAATGCTCTCTACTAATTCTTTGTAGAAAAACTTAGCTTTTAGTCTTTATTTTATTAGTCCTGTTCAACATAACAACTCATGTTTTTAGATGTTATTCTATATATTAAGAACTGGACCCTTGATCCTGACTCCATGAAAGCTTCATTTACTACCTTTCCAATTCATTTTACCTCCTTCCACATCTCATATGCTTAGCTGACTGACTAGACAATCTTTGGTCACTTATGTTCTGCAGGTCTCTGTGCCAGTGAGTAGCTCTAAAAAGTTGATGTTTCCATCCTGGAAATGTGCAGGGTTTTTTTTGTTTGTTTTTGTTCTTTTTTCTCATTTGATTTTTAATATTATTTTTAATATTTAAGTCATTAGGGAACTCTGAAGGCATCAATTTGTTGCTTCAATAGCACGAGGTTGTTGCTAAATTTATTTGGTTTATACATGGTGATTAAGGGAGAATGATTCTTTTTTTCCTGCCCTTTGAGGGAGCTTATGGTGTTATGGGCGACATGTCAGCAATAATTAAGAAATATCCTGGTTCAAATCCCAAAAGATACATATTTTTACAAATAATTCCCCATGGAAAAACTTTAAAAATGATGCACTTGTTCTGAAAAATGCTTCAAGCCTTCTCTAAATAGATTATATTGCTGGGTTATTTAAGAGTGCGTGACTTGAGGTGCACATTTTGCTTGTAACTCGTAAAACCACAGCACAGTTAATCAAGGGGAAAAGCAGGAGTAATGTTCAGTGAGCTCCTATGTCTCACAAAGGATTTATCGTTCAGTCAATAACACAGCTTCTTGTTATATTCAATTGTCATACGAAGAACGTAAGAGTTTCTTCAGCCAAGAGCAGAAATGCCTTTTGTTGGCTTCACACTTTTTTTTTTTTTTTAAACACAACTTTCCCTTGTAGGCTTTCCCACCTATCTGGACTCCATGGATTGAATTTCTTTCTCTCCTTTTGAGGATAGTCTTTTAGTATAATATATTTCAAATACAGCCTAGTGCTGTAAGCCTTCTGGTGTGTTTTACAGTTCAATTTTCCTAGCAACTGCATAGAATAATCACAGCACTTAGAAGGATATCAACTGCAGATGCACTCCTTATAACAATAACCTGCTGAATAAAAAATGCTTTCATCTTTTTTTGTAACAATCTTTCCTAATTTCAAAAAAACTGAACACCAGACTTTAAAAACGTTGTTCCAAACTGAAACAGCTTACCTTGTTCCATCTTCTGCTTAGGAGTCAGTGAAAGGAGAAGGAAGAAGGGAAGTCAAATAAAGCACATATAAATTAAGGTGAAACCAGAACAGAAAGAAATGAGAAGAGGGTAAAGGTTGAACTTATGAATTGAAACTTTCTCTTAATGCCTACCACCCATTGGTTCTGAACAGCCATAATATTTCTGCTTTATATATGAACTCAAATTTTTACACACAAAGTTGATTCAAGAACTAAACTTCTTGTCCTTCAGGCAATGGAGATCAGGGCACATAATGGAGTATTCACATCAAATCTCTTAAGGGAGATGCATTTGACACACACATTTTGGTGCTATTTTTAGGTCCATCGTAGAATTGTACAAAACACTGTGCACAGTTAGGAGATAGAAGATATAAAATAAAAGTACAATCAACTTTGTCATTACACGCCATGTTCTTCTGATTAATATTTGACTATCCATGAACAGCAAGAGATCAAACAGCTGAGCATATCCAGCATACAGAAATTGCCTTTGCCCCTCACCCCATCAAAACTAATAATATTTAAAAATAATCTCCTGCCTACTGTTAGAAAATAGCTAAATATGAACTCTGGAACATTGCTATCACTGGAAAGTGGCTATGAAATTTTAGGGACAGTACATAACAGCAGCTTCGTATACATGTACAAACAATTGAGTAGCATTTCAGTCCTCTTAAAGATGAGACAGAAGAAAAATAGTTCTTTAGAAAGCAGCTGGTGGTTTCATTATTGAGAGGAATGAGGTTTCTACAGGAAGGAAGTCTTCCTGTAGAAGGTAGGTCTCTTGATTTTTGCACAAGGGTAAGTGAAAGAAACATTTCCTTCAGAGAGACAGAAGCAGCAGTAGAGTCTTGTGGACACAGCAGCAATTCCTGGCATCTACATCCTTTATCCTATTGACATCTGTATCTGTAATCCACCTCTGATCCATCTCTCAGATTTCAATTCCTTAATTACATGTTCAACAGAGGGTAAGCTACAGAAGGCAGCACATTCAAGTCAAGCATGATGAGAAAATCACATTTCAGATTCCCTGTATCTTGCCTATATATGCCTTATCTTCCTCATAATGGTTTTTTTTTCTGGTTTCGTTTTCAGGGGCTTCCTTTAATTTGAACAGGTATCTATGTAGTAATGTCCATCCTCTTGTACAGATACAGATTCTCTTGTCCTGAAAAAAACCCTTTAGAACACCCAAGCAAAGTTGCTTCAACACTTCAGAAGATCAGGGATTCAAGCATCTGGCTAACACTTTTCTCTTCTGTCTTCCCACCATCTTCCAGTCTCAATTTCAACCAGTGAAATTATGATCCAGTAACTTAAATCAAGCTGCTCTTTTAGAGAATTGGACTGGAATTTTAGACTGTGCTACTCACTTAGCATAGGTGTAACTTAGATGCATAGTTATGACTTACGATTAGTACTTAGCAGCATATAGCAATCAGAAAGGGATATCAATAAGAGGGGAACTCATGCAGCATGCTTTAATACAGTGAATGTTACATGTCAACAGTTGTCTTCTGTAGTTCATGTGAAAATTGACCCTTTTCCTAGATTCAGTAGCAAAGCCAGTGCAGGAAATGCAATGACAGAAATCCTTCTGATACAGTAATTACTACACTTCCTTAAAAAAAATCTTACATTTAAAACAAAGCAAACAAAAACAAAATTGTTGTAACAATATATCTCCTATAAAGAAAAAAAAAGCCTATTTTTAAAATTAAAGAAGCAACATTAAGATTCAAAAAAGATTGTAACATTACAGCAGCATTCTGAATCTTCACCTGGAGTATTACATCTTTTTTTCTCAATTTGGTTTTTTTTTTCTTTCAGTCCACGAAGAAATGGAGACATGAAAATGGCATTTTTAGCCAGTAACTCATGCATTTAGATTTCTGGGTTTAGGTTTTGGAAAAAATGCACCTAGTTGTTTTCTTATTACAATACTGCTGGTTTTGTTCACCGGGCCATGTTTTTCTTGGAATGTGGTAATGTGGAACGTTTTAAATTATGGGCTTTACTTTTTACTATCCAATGTCTACTAAATAAGTCCATCATCTAATTCTAAATTGGTGAAGCAGCAAACTTACGCTTGTAGCCAGCAATACATATATTTTTCACTCCAGAGAAAAGTCCTTCTGTTCTAAATTTACTGAAGAGAGTTTCACAGACAAAAGAAAGGCTCTTTGCCAAACCTAGCTTTGCTTCTTTATAATAATACTTTATGTCTCTTCAAATATCCTAACAAAATACTGTAAACTGCTGAGAAGTTTCCATCAAGGCTATAATCAATAATAGCAGTTGCTAAGCTTCAGCTGACATAACATCAGAATCTTTTGCATACAAGTGCTTAAAATGAGACAATGGAACAAATGAAGGCATTAGATTGGATGTAAATATTAATCAAAGTCATATTTTACTCTCTAACTATAAACAGTTTTTGAAATATGAACCACGCATTATATTAAAGAGATACAGGATGTAATCGTTGCTACTGCAACCCACTGCATATTTTGCCACCCACCACAACAATCACCATTGTCTGCTGAATACACACTGTTTGGAATATGTACTGATGGGTGCATTAAAAAGGTAGAGAGATTCTCAAGGGGTTTGGATTAGGGAGTTAGTCTGAATAAGAAACGCAGAGTTGGAATTATAATCTGATATTTATTTGAAGCTCTGGAAGGTTACCCATCTGATTCCTTCCCTTAAGTTTTGTAGCGTTGTTCTTGTGATTGAGTCGCTGGGCAGGATTCAGCTCCCCAGTCTGATACAAACTTAATTTGCTGAGAAATTCTAGTCCTAAACTTCAAGCTAATACCTAGTGTTTCGCTTCCCCTTTTGTCTTATTGTCTGCTTAGGTTCTATCTGAGTAGGAATGTCTGTCTCATATGTACAAAGAGTATACAGAATTACAAAAATCCTCATTTCAGCTAGATCTCTAGGTACTGCTGCAAATGCTTAATTTTCCCATCTTTTTGGGAATTTAAAAAAGTCACCCTCATCTCTATGCCCATTATTATTATTTAAGAATGTTGGAGTTCAAAGCTTAAAATTGTCTTCCCGGAAAGAAAGAAAATGAAGTTTTAAAGTTCCAGTGTCTGTCTCCTTAAAAAGACATCTGGGACGCCCATTTTATCTAATGCAAATTGAAACAATGAAGTGAAACTCTTCCCAGGTTCTCTTTCCAACCCCACTCAGCAAGACTCTCTCCTTGTCAAAGAAAGAAAAAACACCAGGCACTCCAGTACTTGGAATTACTATGGATATCTCAGAACCACAAACTGAGATCATTTTCAGCTTGATTTGAATACTCTTTGACTGACACTGATAGTGGTTTTGAAGAGGATTTGCAAAGTAAGAACCAACTGTATCATTTTAGAAATAGTTCATTTGAAGAAGCCCCCATAATTACATCATGTCTGTGAAGGTATTAACATTTCCCCCCCATATTTTATAAGCTACTAGTTCAAGAGGCTCTTCATTTCAATGAAGAAAATGGAAATTATTCCCCACCTAGCTCTTTAGAGTATTAATGTGCTTATTTTCTTCAAGACCACAGACTTGCACATTGCAGATTATACTGAAGAAACATTCAAGCTGACTCCTTCTGCTCATTCCCTCTCCCACTTCCTCAAGTAAGAGTTTTTATTAGTTTACTTGGAGGGCTTCCAGCAACTTCTATCTGTAGCGTGGGTTTTGAGCAGGTGAATGTGAAGAACAAGGTCACAGGCAAACACTTAATTCTCATGTAGAGCTATGGAGTTTTATTTTGTAGCACAATATAAAATAAAGGAAAACTACCTTTCAAAATTCCATATAAGAATCTTCACAATAAGAGAAGTTGGCATGGAATAATTTGTCATCAGAAATTTTTATTCTGCAAGCCCTTCTGTAAAAAGCTAGGCACCTCTCCCCTGTTCCCTACTTTTAGCTATTGTATTTGCAGATCTGGAAAGACTTAGATGGTTTTTAACATACAATAAGACCATAGTCAGTAATAACAGAAGCCTGATGGTTTATGACTTCTGTGACTAACACCAGCCTACTGGGCCTATTAATAGGTCTAATGTTACCTTGAACTGCTCTTGCACTGACTTTGTACTGCAAAGACTTATACTCACTGCAAGGGTTGATATATGAAACTTGGAAAATCAAACAAGCAGGTAAGATAGTACTACTATTCTGTTCTTCTTCATGTTTATATTTCACCTTCTAGTCATCTTGTATAATAAAGAACAGCTGCAGAACAGGCAAGATCCATAAAAAAACAGAAAAAACCAAAATGTCAAATTTTGATAGTATTAACTAGCACTTTCATGCATGCACACTGAGGGCTGTGCCAAACTATTTACTTGTATGAATATTTGCCCTTCCAAAAACCTAGAAAAAAACTGAGTCTCAGTTACAATTCACCCATATTAGCTACTATTCACTTTTAGGAATCACAGTCTCCAGCCCACTCACCAGAATGCTACTAAGTGAAGAAAATGCTACCATCAATTTTCATTTCAGTTTATTGCAAATGCTTTTCTTTCCACAAAATGAGTTCTTAATTTCCCTTAATAAGCCTATTCCCAGAAGGGCACTGGAACAGAAATTTGCATTTGGTTCTATATGTTTTCCTCAGACCACTGTTCAGGTATCCATACTTCTGTCAGAAAGTGGAATACCATTTGTAAATTTAAGAGGAAGAATTTTTAAAGAACAATGTGAAACTAACACATGCACTCTGACTCAGAACTCCCACTCATATCATTTTTTGTTAAATCCAAAAAAAGTGTTTCTTTCAGAGTCTTTGGAATTCCTTTAGAGCAATGATGCCTGTTTTTCTTGATTGTTTTTTTTTTTAAATGAGCAATTCGTGTGTTCATTTTCTATGACAGCACTAGAACAGTGTTGAAAAGTATCTAAACCACATAGAAAACTCAGTTATGATGGCAGTTATTTCAATTCGTCAAATTGCATAAAAGATATGACTTTTACTACACACTAAACAATGAATGAACTAAAGAAAATATGAAATGCATACCCTGTTGCCCACAGTTTTAGGGTATTTTGTCAGGGATGCAGCAAACACAACCAGGCTCCAGTTCTTCAGTTCAGTAACTACTTCTGCAGAACTGAATGGAGTCCTTTTATTAGCAGGTGAGGAAACAGATTTCCTTCAATGCCTTTCTGACAATGTACTACAGTTTAAGTATCTCACTCGGTTGAAATGCAGCAATCAGGAACTCCTAACTGAGGGATGGGAATAAAGGCATGACCCTTCCTCATTGATTAATATTCATGATCTGGACAGCTTCCTCCACTTTCTCCTCCAGCAAGTTTCAGTCTTTATGAATATTACTCTCTGGTACTTTTATCTTATAGTGCACGGAAAATTTGGATCCTGAAGATGATGTGAACCCTCCCAGCTAGCAAAGCACTTGAAAATAATTGTTACAACACAAAGAAAAGTTACAATTCTAAATTGAATTTGTTATTCTCTCTGTAATTACCTTCTACAGTATACTTGTTTTAGATATGTCAGTTACCATTTATAATTTACATTCCTAGAAGCAGAGTACAGATGTCTCAAATACTTTTCAACATTCTTTGTACTAAATACTGCACAAGCCCAGAAAGAAACAGCTCTCACTTTAACAAACTTACCATGTATGCATTGCAAGGAAAGCAATGAGAAGTTTGGTCTACACACTTCAGAGGAAAAGGAAGGCATATAGCTTCTCTGTTTGCCAAAGCCGTGCTGCTAAGACAGTGTATTATCACAGTAATATTCAGAATAATGTTTTAAGTAGGAATGCAGCTGATGTTTTATGTGTTCTTTTCAAAGATTTCAGTGGTGAAAATTCACAAACGTTATACGCGCACTTAATTTTTTATACTGTAATTGCAAAATGAGGCTTGAGCCCTAAGGTGTCTTCATTAATTAAATGTATCAGTTTAATGCATGCATGCAAGTGTGTACAAAACCTTACTTGCTAGACAATCTGTGTATTGTACTTCAGAGTTTAAAAAAAAAACAAATGGGGTGAGGGAAGCAATGTTTTATTTTTATTCTTAAAATGTAGATGAAACAAATAAAAGGAGGTCGTGTCAAAATGTACTTACCATTTCTGTTTTACCATTACCAAGGAGCTATCAGTTTTCAAAGGTCTTGGAGGGCTGTGGTATAGAATTATTCCTGCAAGGACTGGGGTCCAAATTTCAAAGGCTCAGAATTGAAAAAAGCAAAAGAGGGTCTCAAGACACCGTAACACTGTGTATCTTTAAGGAATCATATGAGCACCTAACCAACTCTCCCTATCCCAGGGATGTTCTTTTACCTTACCTCCCAAGGGCCTTTCTAAACTCTTGCTGAAGAAAATAGTTGAGTAATTGTGAAGTCCAGCTAGCTAGCATAAAGGAGATTCTGAGCTACTCTCTCACAGTAGTACTGTTACAGAGGTGGAATTTTTGTTATACTGGGAGTCATCTCTTTCAGTTAGTGCAATGACAACTTTTAGTTTCCTAAGGTAGTAAAAGATTCTCAAGCCTCTGAATGCAGGCCTCATCCCATGTCATCCATTTGATTCCCCCTGTAGGTCCGTTGTCAAGGAATAAACTAATATGTCCTAAGCAAAAAATTTTATTTCTTAAATGTCTCTAGAATGCATAGTATTTCTCACAGGGTTTATGCCACATTGACTTACTTGTTACATTTGCACACTAGGCCTTTGTTAAGGTATAGATTTTTGTAAAGCTCCTTTTCCATAGTGTTGAATTGCTGGTCAAAAGAGAGTTTCCCACACCGTAAGACTCTCTAACACCACATGCCTTCTTCAGCTGTTGAAAACTGCAAAAAGAAAATGCTCTTTAACATGCCAATGCCATGCTGAATGGTAGTTGTATGTGATATCATTTCCTTTGTACCTGGAATGATATGAAAAAATAGACTTTTCTGCAGTTGACTGTACTAAGAATACTACTTCAGTAAAGACTATGTTAAACCACAGCCCTCTCAAGTCTTACTGGTTAAGGCCAGTTAAAAAAAAAATTCAACTACTCTCCAGCTTTTCAAAGACAACCTGACTTAGCAAATTGAAAAGTCACTCTATCTTATTCGCAGTTAACACAATTAGCAGGAGGGTTGAATTCACAACCAAATTTATAGGCATAACCAACCACTAATATACATATACCATTTCCCTCCCTGAAGCTCTTGCACCAAGCAGAAAGCAAGCACTAAACAGTCAAACTTCCATATAATGTTATTGCTGTTATTATTATTATTATGCACAGAAACACAGAATAGCTAAGGTGCCTCTGCAGACTGCCTAGTCCCCACACAAAGCAGGGTCAGCTACAGTAAGTTGCAAAGTGCCATGTTCACTTGGGCTTTGAATTTCTCCAGGGGTAAAAACTCTACAACTTCTGTGGGCAACACATTACAGTGTTTGACTATCCTCACAATCAGTGTTGCTTTATATATTTAAATGCTATTTACTGTATTTCAGTTCGTGCTCCCTGCCTCTCATCTGTCTCTGAATGTCACATTTTTCAATGATGGTCCATATTTTGCCACTGTGGCACTAAGATTCTTCTTTTTTCCAGAATTTTTTTCTTTTCTCTCATGCCTTCTACCTCAATTAAATTTCAGCTCTGACCCCCAGGTAAACAACTACAAAAAAATTACACTAAGAATTCTGTAAAGGTATGAAGCCTTTCTTTGTTTGTCAACCTTCTCACTACAATTTTCTATACTTCTAGCATCATTTCTGTGACAGGAAATAAACAGCATAAAGTACAGCATTCTGTGAGAAGGCCATACTCATATCACTGGAGCTCACTCTGTGAAGAGTTAGCCCAGACTTCCACTCCCCCTCCTAACTGTCAAATAACTATTAGGATAACTAGCATTTATTTATTTATTTATTTATTTTTAGTCTCTGCAAAGCTGAGATCTTTTTCCGGCAAGTTCACAGTTCAAGTCAATTTTACAGCCATGCTACCAAACAAAATAAAAATACAGGGCTTAATCATGGAAAACCTGACACCACCTGCAATATAACTAACTGAGCAGGAGTGATTCTGTAATATTTTTTTTAAGCCTACAGAAACCAAGCAATGTTAATTATTAATCAAAAGCAAAGCACCCATTTTAAGCATTTTTCATGGAGATGCGCTCATTTAATTTCTTGCTACTCTGTATTATTTTATATCAGTAACTGTCATTCAAAGCCAGCACCACTTACACAACTGCAAGGACACTGCTCAGAGATGACACCCCAACACAGGACACAAGCCCTAACAAAAACACTGAACTAATCAGCAGTGCAATCTTGTCATCTTCCTATGTTACTGTCTTTTCCTTTTTGCCCACCCAAACACTCCATACTCACATAAGGTACAGTGTTTTATATTGTACCACTAGCAGTTCAGAAAAGAAGAATCCCTGTCAGTACTCTGTGATTTCATCCCTGCAAGAAAGAATACCTAAGGAATACACAATGGGACAGAACCTCACAGATTTGTTTCAAGCCCACGGATACCAAGGAAATCACCAAATGTCATTTTGTTCCGCATTGTTCTTATTTCTTAGCCTTTACTGAGGAACACAAAAAGCAATTCCATCTTCTTGTGTTTCTTGTCAACTTCTTACCTGGGAGAGGTGGGAGAAATCAACTTGATAAGTAACTGCTTAGTTCTTAAGAAACATCTGGAAAGGTGAGGTGACAAAAGCCCACTGAGAATGAGAAACGTAGTTAATAAAAAGTCACATACATTTTAAAATGATACACTGTCAAACAAAGGTTTTAAAATGCAGACTAAAATGTTCTTACTTATCATGATCTTGGTCATCGATCTGGAATGTACGTTTTCTGTTCTCACTACAGTCTCAAGGTTGCTGTGAATTAATTGTGTGCTTCCTTCAGTCCTCATTACAGTCTTTGACACAAGAATGAGTTTTCACAGAAGTGAATGCCAGGATGTTCTGATTCTCATTGAATATTCTCATTAATCCATTCTTAGGACAAAGATAATGATAAAGAATAAGTACAGATATTAATTATTTTATTTCTTATGGCAATCCTGGGTATGTAATGAGAATGAAATGATTGCCTCTTTTTGGTTCTAAAGTAAGGGTTTTTAAGGATAGAAAAATATTCAAAATTAATTTATTCTTGTAATTAAACTGTGATAAGACCAGGAGCTTAAAACACATCACATTAATTCATTCTCAATGCCAGTTTTAAGGGCCCAAACCTGTACGTGTCAATTAGAGTGAGAAGGAGAATACAGGTCAGCGGAGAGTAGAGTATCACAATTCTTTAAAAAAGATATACTGAAAATAAATAATTGTAATAGTCTTAAAATAGCAGCAAGACATAATGACTATTTAGATCATCTCTCTTTACATTTCTATTCATTTACAACAGGACTTCTGTCTTGGAAGCTGTGCATTATTACAGTTCTTTCAAAGACAGCTAAAGCTATCATAATCATTTCTGAGACGCTTAAAGTAAAATCCATCCAGCTTTCATGAGAGAGACATGTTTGAGAGAGCAAACACTGGTCATGGGGCACATACTATCACCTACAGGAAAGGCGTTAAGGAACCCTAGGCTACTCAGATTGTTCAGGAGAAAACAAAGCCTTGAACTCCCAACAGCTAACAAATACAGCTCTCTCAGTCCATCTTCATAGCAGAGGTGCTCCAGCCCTCTGATCATCTTTGCAGCCCTCCTCTGGACCCTCTTCAACATCTCCACATCCTTCTTGTGCTGGGGGCCCCAACCCTAGATGCAGTAACTCCAGATGGGGCCTCATCAACCTCTTCTTTGGTAGGTTCTTATCTCTTTCAACTAAGCTTGCATTCAGCAGTTAGAAGATCTTAAATCTGTGTTTAAATCTTACATTACTCAGCATAAAACTAACTTTGATTTCAGTGAGCTTTGCAGAATGAAGATGAGGATAATAAATTGATTTTTCCTAGCCTATTAAATTCTAAAAGGAAGGAATTCTTTTCCTTAACACTACACACCTTGTATCTCATTTTATTTTGGCTTTGTTTGTATTTTTATGAATACTCTAGCAGACTAGTCAGGGAATGGGAATATTCACCTATTTATTAAACTTGAAGTTTGATACATTAATGCTAGAAGCAGTGAAAGCCTTCAAGGCACTCCTAGACTTATATGTAATACTGCATTCAGCAGCAGCATCTTATTCACATTAAGATCTTGATTCTCAGATTTTTTCATCCAGTTGGATAACAGGGTTGCAATGTCTATCCCATTTCATTACTCCAAAGAACTCAAACATCAATTTGTACAGTCTAGATATTTGCAACGAGTAAACCACAGATCGAGAAATTACTTTCCAAATAATGTCTAATTGTGAAAGAAACACACTACTTTGCAGTAAGAAGAGGGGTGGAAACTTGTACGGTACTGGCTATTGTCCATTCACCCAGCTTTGCATTCATATGGCAGATTTCCCCAATTTCTAAACAATGTGGATGTGATATTACCTCACTGACTGCCATTTGAAACGTCTTTCATCACACCAAAGGTGAAAGTAGTCATATGTCTTTTCATATATTCTATCCCTAGTCAAAGTGTCTTGGGAAGGCATTAAGTAGAGTGCTTTCTTACAGTATTGTAGCACTAACTAGGAGAGGCCAAAAGAAAAGAAAAAACAAGCCTCTGGGAGTTGGCAGAGAATTCACTGGGACAGGTAAAAGCTTAGAAGAATTTGCAAGAGTAAAGGCCATAGACTATGGGAAACTTTTTCTTTTTTTTTTTTTTTTTTTTGGTTTGTAAGTACTGTTTTAAATAGGAATTTCAGACAAGAAATTAAAATTTAAACAATGTAAGTGCCTCAGAGAACCAGGCTCTAAAGCAGTCCCTTAATGGGACTCTGACACTGCCTTTATTTTTTAATGTGAAGAAGGGAAAGGATTTGTCATTAAACTTTAAAAATAATCAAAATAAAAATCCTTTTTGTTTTTGCGGGCTGGCAGTGTTACTAAGAACGACTGTGTTCACTTAGTGCATGCCCACTGGTAGGGAGAACTTCCCTACGTGTAACAGGGATTAGAGTTCCAAATTTAAGTTTGTCTTGGCTGTCCTGGGATCTATGTATTTTTTCAATCAATCATGCTGAACTTCTGTCTGAATTATCTCCTCTTAACAATAAAACCTTAACAGGGTTTCTTTCCCAGCTTTCAGTATGTGAAATAAGAAGCAGCGTGCAAGGCACCTATATTAAATGGACGTGATTTAGAAGAACCTCACTTGCTGTCTTTCCTATGATTTGCACTGAGAAATACAATAAATACATTAGCATCAATCCTAAACATTTTTATGCTAGGTAGTTGCATAATTCAACACAAACCTAGAGAAGATATAAAATTATAATCTTCCTGTTCTGTTATCCAAACATCAAAATTTCCTATTCTGCATTAATCATCCTTTAGTCTCTCTCTTTTCAGTAAGCTGGTCTTTGTAAAAAGCAGAAACACTCAGAATACAAACAGGAGACACTGCAGTTACAGCTCTCAGGAAACATGCCAGCCTGTAGGAGGAACCCTTGGCACCAGAGGGGCTGAGTTTCACCAAATCTGTTAATACAGTAGGGTAGCTCTTAAATTGAGCCTTTAGGCCCTATTACTACCTACAGCAGTGTCAGCAGTGAAAAGTAAATGAAAATAAGTACAAAACCAATGTTCCTTGATCTACACAAGGTTAAATATATGCTGATGAGCATCAGTATTTCCAACAACAAAATTATGCCTTTCTACTCATCACTGGTGGACCTTGTTCTCACAATATTGCTACTTACTTTGGTAATGAAAGTCATTTTTAAGTTGAATCTGCAAGTGAATATACTGCGGTGTACACAGTGCATAGTTCCCATAAATTTAGCACACAGGAATTTATTTCAGCAGCTACAGCTTTCAGTAGTTCATCAGTTTTGTTTTGCATGAATGTAATTTACCTTTCAGCCACCAAAGGCTTACAGTACAGGTCTTGTATTGAAACAAAACTAGTACTGTACCAGCACTCACATAGTGCTGCCGAAGAGAGGAAAAAAAAACCTCATATTTATTCCAAAGTTTTCCAAGCAGTTAAACTCAAATTCAGATGTATATCTCTGTACATTTTTAGAACAGTGTTAACACAAGGCTAGTAAAATTACTGTTTCAATAATGCAGCTGTAATTATTTATGTAATACAATGATGCATAGTCTCCTTTATTTCCTCTTAAAAAAGAAAAAAAAAAAACACTGGAAAAGGAAAGGCTATTGAAATTCTATCATATTGTATAGTCATAGGTCTAAGAGAAAGAGAAATCCTGTGGTCTAAAGTGAAATAAATCACTGAGTTTCAGAGACAGTCTTATCCATTGGAAATAGCCACAAATGAAGGGGAAGACAGAAAGACATTTCAGTTCCTAAAAGCACAGAGATTTGTGTTGATGTTTGGCTTTATCAACTTTCAGGAAGAAGGACCCATTTAATCACTGGAAATTTTACCTTACTTAGAGAATTTGGCCCAGTTTCTGCTATGCATGTTAGCTTATTTTATAAAATATGGGCCAGGCTCATTTTCCTTGAAGTCACTGGGATTTTTGGCATTGATTTCAAGATGAACAGCCAGTGGGTGCAGAGTAGAGAGGATAAGGAAAAAGGCATACTACCTCTTACAGTACAGATCAAATCAAATGCTGTGAGCTTCAGGGGGTGCATTTCCTGATGTTCTCTTCATGCCTTAGATATTGCTTTTCACAATAACCAAATTCTTCTATAGTCAATTTTACAACTACGTCTGCTGTCAAGAATTCAGTAAATCAAATGACTTTTTATGGCATTTTACAAGAAAGAAAACTATTCAGGTAAACTGACAAGTCCAAATAGGAAAATGAGACTCCAACTAAAGCGTATGTTATGAATCATAGCCTACTACCCCTGCTGGGATTGACAGAGATCTCCAACCCAAAATGAATTCAAACCAGTTCACAGGGATTCTTAAACTTTTGCTAAAAAGGGAAGCCAAAATGATGACAGCTTTATTAGAGCATATAACTCAAAATAAGCACCAATGCATTTTAAAACACTTCAAGGGCATCTTTCAATATGAATCTAATTCCTTTTAAGATACTGCTCAACCTCCTAAGTAATAGTATTTCTTTATAAAATGTAGTAAGCACTTATATTTGCATGAGACATTTTGTTAGCTGGGCTAAAAGTTATCTCTTAAGTAAGTAGTCCAGCAATATATGCCGAGTTTCAATAGCTTTTTGTCCATTCAGGACCGCTATGAGCCTCGATACTCCAGTGTTCAGGATTATCAAAGAGTCTACATAACTATGATACACTGTGTTACAAGACCTTTATATAAAAGAAATATAGCTAAATACACTTCTGATTTTTAGAATGTACCAGGTCCCATTTATGAATACCATGGACTTTTGCCTCAGCAATCTTCTACAACTGTAAGGAGTGAACATATCTGAGATATTCCTCGAGAGATGTATGATCTACTTTATTTTAATAGTGCACGTGCACATACAGATGAAAAAGTCTTTTCATCTCCTACTGTCAATCTCAAATGTTTGGTAATGTGCTAACAAGCATTTCTGTGGCTGCACAAGGAGTGCCAAGTCAACGCTGTATGAACCCTCCCAGACTTAATGCTTACTGCATAACTATCTGCTTCAATCAATCAATGCGCTTCCATCACCATTCATATTTTTCTCAACTTATTAAGCAAATGTAATGATATAATCATAGAATAGCTTAGGTTGGAAGGGACCCCAAGGATCATCAATTTCCAACCCCCCTGCCACAGGCAGGGCCACCTACCTCCTGATCTGGTACTAGACCAGGTTGCCCAGGACCCCATCCAACCTGGCCTTGAACACCTGCAAGGATGGAGCATCCACAGCCTCTCCGGGCAGCCCATTCCAGCACCTCACCACTCTCTCTGTAAAGATCTTCCCCCTGATATCCAATCTAAACCTTCCCTCCTTGAGCTTAAAGCCACAGTATGTTTGTGTAACAGATTGAAATGTTTGAAGCAAACAAGAGAAGTTAAAGAATAAAATAATATGAAAGATACTTTCCTGTTACAATGATGTAATAAGTAAATAAATGTCTTCCTTCATCACAGAAAGAAAAGATCACCTGTTCTCCCAAATACACAGAATAGATCGCATTTTAAAATCTGCATTTATTGCGTCCTAGTATGAAGAAGCAGTTCTCCTTAGAAATTGCTTAGTTTAGACAATGAATGGAGTCTGGTAATACTCCCAAGAGTATTAATACTCTTAATACAGAATGAAAAGAAATACATCTCTTATTAACCACGGAAGACAGCATCTTAACTAGGTTATTCTGTCTAATGTCCCCATAGATATCATGGACAATTTTAACCCCATAAAGGGACAAAAGTCTTTTCAGAAAACGCATTACTTGATATGATGCAAGACAGAGTTCCAGGTTAAATCAGTACAGGTTCACTGGGATAGAGGGCATAGATCACTGCCTCCATCAAACAAGCTTTTTTGATACTAGAGATATTTCTCCCCTGTCCTTTACCACTCTTTTTATCTCTTCATCTGCCTTTTGCTTCACCAATTATTTAATTCTCATTTATTTTCCAAATCTTGAAGTGTACTGCAAGTAACATCCAAGCCTGATCCAGCATTATCTTTCAAGCAAACAACTTGTTAGGGCTATGCATAAAACTAATTTATTTCTAGATGGAACCACACCTTGCGAAATAGAAGCAATACTGTAAAACTACATGCAATGTTATAAGTTTTTTGCACATCTTGTTCTTTGATTTTATTTTTTATGCCTGAATGTTA